>NC_052947.1:21783057-22083057 GCF_013358895.1 Oreochromis aureus | reverse complement strand
GTGCTGGACCTCTCCAACCGGAACTCTGCCTGCTCAGCAACTTCGTCATCATCAGAGAATCACAGGGGATCAGGGTAAGTTTTTGTAGTTCTCTGACTGCATTTTAATGTGTCTGGCCTAATGACTTATCCCTACTCTTAGTTAAATCTGGGACTTCTTCACAAAAACAAGAATGCCGTTTACATAACTATGGTCCATATCCTATGACTTGAAAAATCACTTTGGTTTGCAGCAAATCCACATTTCTGAGTGTGGTACAACTTTACAACAGCTATATAGCACGGCAAAGATTAAGAGGTTAGCACTGTGTTTATTACTGTCATGCTCACTGCTCAGCTAAATAACACCTGTTCAGCCTGAAATACACACATATTCCTGTTTCAGCAGTGCTTTGGTTCAAGTAATTGTAATAAATTCTGAGGAGCTAGCTTGTGTTTGGTGTTGTGGTTCTACGGGGTTTACTCTTTTATCTCTTGAGCGGTAACGTCACAGCAATGGCCGTATTATAACATTTGCCAGCAGCTCAGGATTGTATAATGAGGAGAACATTTCAGTACTTCACAACGATTTTACGTCCGTTTTTACTAATACAATTAATGATGAGTTTGATTATCCAATCTTCAAGCATGTAGGACTTTCACTGGATATCCCAAAACTACAGGGGTTTTATGTGAGCACCAAAGTAACCCCAGCCATTCACAGACTGTCCCACCTGGACGTGAAGAGGCTTTGCTGCTGTGTGTGAGAGACACACAGCAGCAGTGTGTGCGTGCGTGTGAGGGCCCACAAACAGACTGAGAACATACAGACATGAAACTAACAGTCGCAGTGATGTTACCAACACAAGGCATAAAGGAGTGGACCCCTCGCTCTGCACCCCCTTGTCCCCTATGCCACAAATCAAACCACCTCCATCACCTCCATCCTGACCCTGCTGTTTGGTCCTCACATCCCTAGGAGGCAGTGCAGGCAGAACGAATACACTGAGAGGAGCTGGGAGCTGTCTGAGGGGTTGCTGTCCAAGGCCTTGAAGGATATACGATCAGGGAGGCTGCAGGAGCAGCGGGCCGCGTTGCTTTATGGAATACCCCTTCAAACCCTGAGGCAGGGTCTGGATGGCTGGGCTGAAGGGAGGCTGGGAGTGCTGCATCAGCTTACACCTGGAAGCAGAGATATCAGGGATGAAGTGACATCATACAATGTGATGTCAACAATGTTGGGTGGCGAAGCCCGCCTTGTTTTGCAGAAAGTGGCAGCATGGGCAGAGCGGGCAGAAATTGGAGGTGCTGTCGAGGAGCATGGAGACTTTAGTTTCCCTTCATCTGTTCTTGCCTTTTATCAGCCGGGTAGTTTACAGAAGACCCTCCCTCACTGTTTTCCCCAGCTCAGGGATGCTCTCCAGCCCCCTCCAAGCCCCACCCCCAGTCTGGAGCCACCCACACCCCTGCGTATTCCTCAGGTTCGTTGTGCGTCTGACCACAAAAGGTCAGTGTCGGCTGAGAATTGCAGCATAGTTGAAAACCTATATCAACGTACCTCATCAAGCGAAGGTACTGCCAGTTCATCAACAGCAGCTGCCAGACCTTCATCTCTCCTCAAACTCAGACCTCCATTCTTGGCACAAGGATGTCCAGGCAGTGCCGGCCAGTCACCTCATCGCCTGGGACCACGTGGATCCTCACTGGATGAGTCAGAAGATGGGGCAGGTTGCCGGGATAAAGACAAGCAACCTAGAAAGAAGCGTGGGAGGTACCGCCAGTATGACCACGAACTGATGGAGGAGGCCATCACCATGGTGATGGCTGGTCGCATGAGTGTGTCCAAAGCCCAGGGGGTTTATGGGGTTCCCCATAGCACACTAGAATACAAAGTGAAAGAGCGTACTGGAACACTGAAGAACCCACCTAAGAAGAAATCTGCCAACTTCTGTTTGTCCAGTTCTCACTCGTCTGGTTCTGGTAGCACAACCAGTTCCGCTAACTCAGGGAGTCTTGCCTCAGCTGCTGATGCAAAGAGGGTCTAGACCACAAACGCCTCAAACACCTCAACACTTGAACACATCACCTCCTACAAGATAAATGTTTTCTGGAGACACTTATTAAAACACAACACATGCCTTTACAAACTAGACGGATATTAATATTCAGGTCTTTTAACTCTATGTCTGTGATGTGATAGTCATACTTGAAGCTGTATTTCTCCTGCTTAGTTCTGAGTCCTTTGTTTAAAGCAGCCATAAACAGTACTGCTTTATTCAGGTAGAAGTCCTGCTCATCTTGATCTAGACGAATGATTTAGATCATTTTCTTTGTTTATGGATAGACCAAGGTGGTAAATGAATTCGGGTCAGAGCCTGAGGTACTGAACCTCTTAATTCACCATCGTCCACTGTCCTATTGTCAGAATATTGTTTTTCTTTTTTGTTTTTTTGTTTTTTCTTTTTGGGACTGCTGTGGAGTTTCATAGCTCGGTTATTAAGATACCAGTATGTGATTACATCTAATTAAATCATCGATAAGTTAATCTTCAACAAAATGTAACCTATTCATAGTTTAACATTAGATCACTTTGTAATTTCTACTACCACGATTGATCAACGGAATTAAAAACAAAGGCTTTTTTAAAACGAGAATTTGTTGGCAATATAGAATAAAATTAATGCATCGTTATTTTAGCTTCAGGGCAGTTCTACTGTGTTGTACATCCTCTTCTCAAGAAGGAAAAACAAACAATGATAGCTGCCCAAAAAGATTGCTCAAGACTCAAGTATGAGAAACACAGTTGCAGACCTTTTAAGGCTGAAAAATGAAGTGTGACTGTCATATTTGTTAGCTGTTAGGTTATTAGGTTATTCAGGTTTAATTCAATTCTTAAAGCTCCTTGGTAAGGGAGCATTGATGATTGTGATTTGCAGCTTTCTATCTCTCTGGGTATGTTTACCTAGGCTTTTCAAGTGACTTAGAGCCATTAAAACAATTTAAAAACTCATTACTATTGTTAGACACCTCTACAAACAGGGAGCTTGTACAGTATATATGCTGTGGTGGCTACATCTTGATTATGAGTTTTTGTACAAGAGATTAGCTTAAAAAAGCCATTTTGTGTCCACATATTTCCTTTCATTCTCTACAAGCTAATCTAAACACTGTATTGAGTGTAGTTGGAATGCAAATGTGCAGCATGTTTTAAATGTGCACTGATAAGCTTGGGAACTGTATATTATTGTGTATTTGTACCGTTTGTGAAAGATGTTCTTTTATTATCACAGATATTTACTAATTCTGCTACTGTAGCTGTATTACTGCAAACCTCATACCATGACCGCTGCTTAACTTTTACGGGACTGTTTTCCTGGCACATGGATGCGTAGCTACAACGAAAACTCATTTCAGTTAACGTTTTAACAGTAATACCGTTAAGCCTAATATTAATATTTGTTTTATGGGTAGTCTTAATGTTATAGATGGTCGACCGTGTCAGCTGCTGAAGGTTTCGGTAGTTTAGGTTTTTAGTGAAATGTTTAAACGGCGACCACACGGCTATTCAGTGTCAGGCTTTTAAGGCTTCTTTGTCTGCGTCTGTAAAAATGCTAAAAGTTGCGTCTACATTCATGTCTGCCTCTAGAATGGGCTTTTTTTTCCATTAACAGTGCTACTACCAAAGCAGCATTTCAGGGTTACCCACACAAAGCTGCTTTACTTTTGATTTGCTGAAATGTCAGCCTGCCTGCCTCTCTCTGTCTCTCTCTCTCTCTCTCTCACACCCTCTCACCGTCTTTAACCTGTTGCCACATATACCTCTGAACATTCTCTGCCTATAGCCCAGTGTTAGGTTTCACATCAGGCTTAAAATCTTTATGAATTCTTTATCTCTCAAGAAACAACAAAGTGTAAATTCACTGCTATCAACAACACTTAAACTTTAGCCATGTGGCGTGTAAAATCTTTTTTTTCTTTCTTTTTTTTTTAAAGGTTGAAATTCTGTCTTGCGGCATTTACGGGTTTCTTGTTTTTAATGTCCGTTTTTAAAAGTTCTTCAGTCACAAAATTGTGGCATTTCAACCTTTGTAATTCCTCCAGCTGTGCAAATGCTGTCTCCACTTCTGAATGTCTGCTCTTATTGCGGTACATGGTGCCCGTATCTATGGCGACAGCTCAGCACAGCATGTCTCTATTTTGGGAGTTATCTACTATTTATATCAAAATGACTCCGAACACGCCCGAGAAATTGAAAAAGAACGACATTGTATTTGCTTAATTGCAGCTAATTCTGGGAACACACTTGGGCTTTGAGATTAGGGCTTTTTAATTTTTGACTGAACTGCTGGCAAATCTTTGAGGCAACGTAATTCTGCTATTTATGCATAAATTAATTATTGCACTATGATTTATAAAATGTTTTTTTGTTTTTGTAGAAACTTGTTTTGTGGTGTTATGGCATATTTATTTATTGATTGCGCTTCAGAACTGTGGATTTTTTTTTTTTTTTTATTTTTTCCAAGTTTGATTGTGGTAGTTCTTGATTTGTAACGGGGCACTTTGATGCAATGTGAAATGTGTATTGCTACAATTGCATGAATGCTTTTAAATGTTAGCTCATATAATTTATTTAGTCCAGAAATTACACTGCTGACTATTGTGATTGTTTAGTGATTTTGTTATTATTAAATTATTTTAATGATTTTAAAGCATAATTTGTCATAACAAACTCAACAATATAGCCTCTGTAACACCTAAAGTACTTGGAAAGTTTCCACCGCAGAAACTAGGCGGAGATGGACAGGTGGCCATACCTTTGTATATGTTCCAGTTGTAGGACTAATTTGTGAGGGTAGATATTCCTGCCCAGAAAAGCTTCAACTGGGGCTCAATGCTGTTAGGTTAAACGTTGAATAAGCACTGTTTTTGAAAACCAGCAACCTGTCAAACATAAGACAAAGAACATGAAATTGCTGTAAACTGCTGATGTATGAAACGGCAATGGCTGTTTGAGACCCACCACCATTTTTAAATTAAACACAACAATACAGCAAACTGCCCAGCAGTTGGAAGAAATTATTTAACAAGTCGGTCAAAAATGTTTAGCTTGAACCCCACCACCAAAGTTACTGTACTACCTCCTGAGCAAGGACTCTCTGGGAGGTACACCCCAGAATTGTAATTGTACCCTGTTTCCTTCAGTGAAATGTTCCTGCAGTGGAAACTTGACTCAACACTACGGAATGTAACACTTAAAACTGGCCTCTTGAAACCTGACATGGTTTGGCCGCAAACAGTACTTAAATTGCTGAAAAGAAAAAGTAAAAACTTGAAAATAGGTTGATATTAAATCACTTACTTGATTCTATAATGAAATATCTTACTTCTTGGACCTGCTGGCTGTTATGAAAATTAGAGGGCTTTTTGAACTGTTGGTTTGTTGATGAAAGTGCTGTTGGTTTAAAAAAAAAAAAAAAAGTTACGTTGAGCGTTTCTTCAATCATTCCTTCTGCTGTTAGCAGAATGTTATCATTTGCCTTCAGCAACTAATCAATAAAACAGTTCTTTAATCAATTGCCTGTTGTTATTTTTTTCTACAATAATGGTTTGCTTTACAGTTATCAGAGAGTTGTACTGCAGATCAAAAGTTTTACAACTTGTTACAAGGGCTAGAATCCAGTAGAGCAATGCATCATGTCACTTCCATCTGCAATACATCAACATTAAAGTGTCACTCCAAAAGTGAAAGTGCATTGGGGGGGGGGGAACGATACACAGCAAACGCTGCTAAATAGGCTGCATTTACAATATCATTTTCCTGGAGTAATAAACCACAAAACAGCTTGCACTACAAGCTACATTCCACTTCTTTTTTTCAAATTTTATTATTTAAGCTGAAAGTTTTGTACCATTCAAAGTTCATTTAATTTCATTATTGATGGCTAGCAAGTCTACTGCCATTTAAAAAAAAATATATATAGTGTGTAGCTTTTAATTTTTTTTCTTAAGCTTATTTCTAACATTGATTTCTGTAAGGATACATTACCATCATTTCATCACAATATGTTGCCTAGATCTTAAGCTGCATATCACATTTTTACATTGACTCTAATAATGCGGTTGCAGTCATGCAACCAGCACAAACTCAGGTCTCACCTACAAAATATATGGAAGTCAGAAATGACAAACTTTCAGGCAGTGCTGTTATGGAACAAATGCAACTTAAACATGCTCACTGCTGTCTTCATTATTTTGTGTGCATGCTCTTTTTTTTTTTTCCTCATTTGAAACTTGGTTTTCTGTGAGTAAAACGTTCTAACTCCAGTTTTTACCTTTTACCTCTAGCGCCCTGGTGCCATCTTTCGAAGAAGACCTGGCAGGTCAGCAACAGCGAGGGACTAAGTTAGGTCAATGTTCCACATTTGGTGATGTTCTGAGTTCTCTCTGCCCAGCTCACCGATCCTTAATCTACCAAATCCTCAAGTATGCTTGCCATGAAAAAGAGACGCTCAGGAACGAAAGGGACACTGTTTTATGTTCCAAGAAGCTGCATTGCACTTCGTGCCAGAGTCTTGTTGCAGCCTCTCCTGCATGGTGCCATTCGCCTTGCACACCCTCCTCTAATTTATGCTCGTCCTCTTCCATATGTTGTGAGAAACACAGCTTCCACTCTTGCCCCAGTTGTTCCAACCACAACTGTCATATCCAAATCAAGAAAACAACAGAAGGAGAGGTAGGCGATGGAGACCCTCCTTGTCCTGTCCTGAAGAGAGAGCAGAGTCCCTCTCCTCCCCCTCTTTCCCCAATCCCGTCAGATGTCGGTAAGAAATGTGATGAAAACCCACCCTCTCTGCTTCACCAAGAGGAGGATGTTGATCTCATGGTACAGAGTTTTGTAACTGCAAGCTACGAAGCCTCAGATGTCAATACAACTACAGAAGATGCTGAAAGTAAGAATGCTGAAAGAAGTCAGGCTGATAAGAATCCAAGTGGGACTTCACTGCAGGATGTTATGGATCGTTTTAGTGAGAAACTGGAGACAATAACACCTCTAGACAAGGACCCTACTCTGGTTTCCACGGCTATCTATGTTTCTGAAAAGGAGCAGCCGTTATCTCCCTCAACCAGCCACAACCTGCCTTTTCGTGCTGAAGCCCATGTCACTGAGATCATCACCACAGTGCTTCGCACAAGCAGTCCCAGTGATTACAGCTTGAGTGAGCTGTTTAGTCGCCAAGACAAAGAATCCAAGTCACCCGTTACTAGATCTCGTCATCGCCAGAACGTTGAAAAACCTAAATGCACCCCTGAGCTACGGAACAACAATGACCAACAAAGTTCAATGGACAACAGTGTACAAAAACAGGTGAATACAGTGGCTACAAGCTCAGCTAAACAGTGTGTTGGGTCCTGCAAAGAAGGTGGTGAGGGTTGCAGTTCTACAAATGACAAAAGCCACAAGGGATCCCCATCAAGTGAAACCACTGAGGTTGAAAGATCAGGTAAAGGGAAAGCTTGTCGTATTAAAGGGAGAGTGTGTCATCTGCATAACATTTCTGAGGGTGCAAGAAGATCAAGGAGAAATATAGTCCCTCCACCGCGGTTCTCCTCCTATGTCACAGAGCCCAGACGTATGTTCTTTGTTGCGTGTTTCTCTGAACCTATCTTCAATCAGAAAGCACAAAAGGACAAGGCTTCATCTAGCACCAATCATATGTTATCCAAAGATCCAGATGCTGAGGATACCAACGTAGAATCCAGAAATGACATTTTATTGTCTTCATGTGCGAACACAGGGAAGCTTGCCTTTCAGTCACCAGAAAAAGGACATGAACTATCTCACATGGAAGTGAAAGGTCAAAGCCAGGTCACTCCACAGATTGTGACTGCCAAAGACCAAAGTCCTAAAAAACATCGCTCAGGCAAAGAGAACAATGGTAGTGACAGTGTTGTCCCTCTGTTAGGAAGGTTACGATCAGCATCATCAAAAAGAGTACAGGACTCATCAAATGTGGATGTCCCTATAAATTCTGATACCTGTGTTGAGAGTCTTAAAAATTCCCAAGTCCAGTACACTAGTCCAATTAAACTTATGTTTGTATCACCAGTAAAGGATAAAGAGGGAGTTAAATACAGTCTCAAATCAGCAGGCTCTGGTTCTGGCTCACAAACAGAACATTTTGATCCCTGTGAAGAGTCTTCATGGTCAGGGACACTTCAGAAGCACACAAGCCAGAGCAAAAAGCCTGCAATATCACAAGTAAAATCAGTTGTCTCACCACTAAAATCTTCTGCCTCACGCACAAGGTCTTCTTGTTCCCCAACCAAGTCATCTTCTTCACCAGCCAAATCTGGTTCCTCAACACGCAAGTCTGCTTCTTCACCTGCCAAATCTGGTTCCTCAACACCCAAGTCTCCTTCATCACCAGCCAAGTCTGTTTCCTCAAGACGCAGGTCTGGTTCTTCAACACCCAAGTGTGCTTTGTCACCTGCCAAATCTGGTTCCTCAACACCCAAGTCTCTTTATTCACCATACAAGTCTGATTCTTCAGTATCGAAGTCTCCTTCCTCACCAAGCAAATCTGCTTCCTTAACACGCAGGTCTGCTAATTCACCACCCAAGTCGGGTTCCTCAACACCCAAGTGTGCTTTGTCACCCGCCAAATCCGGTTCCTCAACACCCAAGTACGGTTCTTCACCACGCAAGTCTGCTTCTTTGCCCAGGTCACCTTCCTTATCACCTAAAGATGCTTCCAGAGGATCAGGTGAAGGTACTCCAACTAAGCGTGTAGCTGGAGCTGACAGCCAGGGATTATCAGGTAACTCGACTTCTTTTCATGAAACCACTCCACCAAAAAGGCGTCCTGGGCGTCCGAAGAAACTGGGACCACAGCTGGAGCAAAAAGCAAAAAGGCCAATTGGCCGACCCCGTAAGCAGAAGACTTTGGATTCCGAAACGGGGGTAAAAACGGTAAATGGTAAATGTCAGTTGGCACCTAATATTGAGGAGAATACAACTAAAAACCTCAAGATAACAGTCGTGTATGGCCGTTCGAGGAGAAACAAACGATTGGTGTCGGAGAGCTTTGACCAGCTGCAGACAGAATTTAATGACCCTTGGCGAGCCGTAAGTCTATTGCACAACTCTAAGACCAGCTCAGGTAGTATTAAAACAGCCTCAGAGGAGTTGGATTTTGTCAGACCAGCGAAAAGGCCTGCTCCTCAATCTGGCAGTAACATCAAATGTCAAAAGCACGATGATTCTGTTCGCTCAAGGAAACCAGGTAGACCTGCAAAAGTTAAAATCTCTGGAATCTCAGTCACAGTGACCACAGTGTCACCTCGTCAACGTAAAATTCAAATCAATAAAGAGAATAGGCAGTCTCCTGAAATGCTGGCTCCTAGGAAAGTACTTCTACAAGACTTCATATCTGCCAAAGAGCCCAGGACAATCAGTCATCAGTTAATGAGCAAAAGGGGTCAAAAAGAAGAAGGGAAAGAAACAGAGGATGGTAGTAAAGATGAACTGCCCAATCAGCCTGTAGTACGACACTCCAAGAGAGTGAGAAAGCCATCAATCCACTTTTTGCATGCTGTTGCCACCTCTACATCATACAGCCGCAGCAATGCGCTGGTACGACGCTCTAAACAACTTCTTTTAAACAAGGCAAACAGTGAAAGGAGACAGGATGAGCAGCAAAGTAGTTTCGAAACTTCAGGTGAGAAGAGAAAGTCATGTGCACCACAGAAGAAGGGCGTTTCTCTAGATGTAAGCAGATTGGCAGGGGTATCTGTTGATTCGGTCTTTACGTCTAAAGAGACGTTAAGGTGGTGGGCAGCATCAGCTGAGGAAAAGACGATGAACCAGGAGTTCGCCAGACGAATACAAGTCATCTCTGACACTTGGGTCTCAGACGCTGTGGACAACCAAGAAAAAGAATTGGCCCTCGATTCTAAACTAGGCACTAAAGACAGCAGTTTATTCGCCAGGAATTCGAAGCATTCCTCTGTGGTCCGAACACTGTTTGACTGTTCGCCCAACAAACCTAGGTCCTGTAGCATGCAGCAGATCTGCTCCTGGTTTATGGAGACCACTGAGACACAATCTTTGGCCATTGTCAAGAAGGCAAGCTCCCGTAATCGTTACGAACTTATGCACTTCCCTCGTTCTGCTAATGCAAAAAGTGTTTGCCACAGTCCTCAGGCAGAGCGACTCCGCAAACACATCAAGAAGTTTGCCAAAATGGTGCCAAAAAGCCCTTTACAGCATCAGAAGGCTCAGAGACGGCTGAGAAAGAGAAACAAAGCAGCTCTGTCAACACACAGACGACAACTTTTTACTTTAAGCACTGCAAGCAAGCGCACTCGCCAAGTCCAGTCGTTGAAAGGCAAAGCATTTAGCATATATCAAGCCACTCTGGTTAGAGCCAGGACACGTTTTCTAACCCGGAAAGAAAGGGATAGGTGGCAAAATGGGGCTAGGGACAGGAGAAACATAAAAGCAGTATCACGTTGTACAAATGAACGTATAGTAACTAGACTACAATCTAAACGTAAAGCATTATGCACATCCGCAAACGATCGGCACTCTGTTCGTTTGGAAAACAGTTCTGCCGCCTTTTCGGTTAGCCAAACTCGGGAACTCGTGGATATACACAAAGAGGAGAACCTCTGCTCCAAAGCCTGGGGTCCTGAAACGCTGAAAGAATGCCGGGTGTTTATAAGGAAGATCAACTCTCCAGATAGCGAATCGGCTGAGGAAGAGTCGGACTCTTGTACTGTGACACTGGAAGGGTCACCTTCTGCATACCTCTTTGCAGAACAGAACAGGCAACTGGTTAAAGCTGTGAAAACTGAAAGAAAAAGGAGCATTAATAGGAGGACTACCTCGAGAGAGTTGGCAGATTCTGCACCAAAATCAGTCCAGGAGCAGGAAGTAAAGCCAGCAGGGAGGCAGAAAAGAAAATTTAAAAGTCCCGGGGTTGTGTCTACTGAACCACCACAAACACCACCAGCGAAAATCTTGAGACAATCGCGAATGAAGGGCCTGACCGGGCCGAGATGGTGTGACTTTGTCCTTGGTAACTACTTTTCTTTCTTTTATTTGAATTGAAGACATTGACTTTGCCCATGCAAAAGTTACCAGATAAACGTTTGTTCTTTTATCTTTTCCTGACAGAAAGCTAACTGAAGCATGAGGCCTCCTCTTCCTGGGAAAGGGACTGTGGTTTAACGTGGTGCCTTTGGACTTTGTGCTGACCACGTAGACTGGCCATCTCAGTATGGTTCAGTCTTACAATCAGCAGCTATGTAGCAGTCTAACTTAAAAGCTTGATGTTGCACTATTTTTATCCATGGATATGTATGTACATTTTGTCATCTTGCCTCTCTTTCTGAAGGTGTATAGTAGATCAATATAATAGTTACATCAGAGTTTTAATGGAAAGAGTGCTTATACCGTGAACCCTGTCAGAGTGGTCATAGAGGAATGAAAGCTTGACTGCCATCTCCCTAAAAATGTACCTTTACTGATACTAAGACCAACACTTCTTCTCGGAAATGAGCCCTTACTGTATATCTTAACCTGACATTTATCATAATTTTTACTACTTTAAGCCGCAATGCCAGCTCTAAAACTCCCACTTATTTTATTTATAGTGACTCTTACTTTGGCACTGTTTTGAATGTTTAATTTGTAATTTAATATTTGCTTTTGTATTTTAGGTTTGCTTAAAGTATGTTGGAATTTGATTTGAAACTTTCTCTTAATCCGAGCCTTTTGTTTTCTCTACTGCTGTCGCAAACAAGTAGCCAAAACAGGCTTTTAATGAAGGAATCTTTCAGTTCACTTAACACCCAATCTTAACTCCAGTAGCTATCTGTAAAAAGGCCACAGCTGTAAGAGTGTGTCTTGAAATACACTAATTGGCCTGTACTAAAACCAAATATTTGATGTCATGAGTTCTTTTTCAAGAGCATTTTCAGTTGTCAATTCCCCACAAAACGCAGAGGTGTCTGTGAAGTGACAAACAAATGGCATTATGCAGTTGTAGAACATAGCTTCTGATTAATTTCATGGTTTGTGGGATCTGTCTTGTTTTTATTCAGTTATCTTTCTAAGAACGTATTGTTTTCACCCAAAGCATATACTGTATGTTGCTGTCAGATCGACTTTTTGCACTATTCAGCCCCTTTCAGACGTGATGTATGCACTGCTGGCTTTTCAGGCCATTAAAGTGCTGGCATCCTGTCAGTCAGACGTAGGGTGCTTTTACATTAATGTTTCTCTTATTTAATCTAAATTTTTTTTTTTTTTTTGAGCTTGTTGTTCACAAATATTTAGCCAATGACTCCATTGTGGATTATCCTCCCAACTTTGAATGACTAGAATTTTTACATTTTATTCAGTATGATGTGAAACCGACGACTGAGTCCATAAAACCATCTGAAAAACTGAGCCGTGAAGAGGGTGTGGGCGTTTGTCTCATAGATTTAGGCATGATCCTAGAGACAGGTTGGCGACCACCTGGCAACCACCGGTTACTGGGGAAAAATGAGTTTTCCCTTCGGTTGTTTGACTATTAATTTCTGCTGTTGTCACTATGAACAGGGTATTTTTCCTAAGCGTGTACGTTGCACGTATAAGCAGCTGCAGACACCACTGACGAGTAGCCTTTCCTGTTACTTTCTGCACATGTTGTTGGTAAACTGTAGCATCTCAGCGGGCGAGTCTGTGCCATCACTGCAAATTGGCAGGCATGCAGATGTCTTGCACACCATCTGCTGATGCAATTTACATCACTCAGACTTGCCGACGTGGGAAGTGGAACGCACCCATTACTGCATATATCCTGCTGAGAGAACTGTACCCTGCCTCTCCTGCACAGGCTCAGAGAGATGTTTGCTCTGCACTAGGAATGTCAAAAATGCGTCAGAGAGGAGTGTTTTGTGTTCGAAACAGTTGGTGAGATAAAATTTCATTGAGTACCTGGTATTTCTGTTCAGGTCTTTCACTTGAGAGCTCAGCAACTCACAGGTCCACACGATACGGTCACTGTCCTAATCTCGCGAGTTGCAATGCGACACATGCAGTGTAGAAGTGAATACACTAATGTTGCAAGTTCAACATTAGTAAAAGTTTTGTCGTCGTGGCTTTCACAGAAGAGTGACCGGGGTCTTCGCACATGAAACCTACGTGTTTTCATGCTGTCAGATTAAAGGAGAAGAGTGCACGTCTGAAAGGGGCTCTATATTTGAGATTAATCCCACTACACAGATTCCTCCTCCCATATTTTGCACATCCCATCTCCCACTACCACCCCCCCCCCTACTGTAAAACTAGAATCTGTTTGGTGCAATACAAATCCAGATGATTTATCAGTATGTAGTAATTATTTTATTGCTGACAGACGAATGGATGTACATGAGTACCAGTGGCCTGGGATGTTACTTCAGTTGTTTCCATAGCCATGTAATGTGATCTTTAAGGATTTTGCTATACAAACTACGTTTGCCCACCTGCTTTGGTCTCATCAGAGAAACAGAAATATAAGAAATCTTTCTTTCTTTTTTTCTCTTACACGTAATAGCATTATTTACTTTTTAAATGTTGAGTTGTCGCTGTTTCCTTGGATTTTCTGTTATTTTCTTAAGTTGCAGCAAGGGACGCCTACCTCCACAGGAGCTCAGCTAGGACTAGGCCTGAGAGTTGATGGGGTAACACTAATCTTGGATCATGTCATTGTTTTTCTGCCATCTGTTCAGAGACGGGCAGAGGCAAGGTGTCCAGCTGTAGGTCAAAAACTTCACCCTTTAGGGTGTGTTGTGCCCGACTACCGTTGTATGTATGTCACTATGGTTGCCATTTCAACACGAGGGAGGTGGGCAAGTCTCTGTCATGTGATAAATAACCATCAGCCCTTTGTTTGTTGAAGAACCTGGTGCTATACATCTGTATATTTTCTTTATCATGTGTTTTTTATACTGTCCAATACAGATGCAACAAACAGGTGTCTGTGACTGAACCAATAAAGAGTCTTTTGAGATAACCAGAGAGAGGTGTGAGTTATTCATTCATTTGTTGTTGTGGAGCCTGCATGTTCTCCCTGTCTTGCATAAGCATTGTCCGTCAGGCATGTAGGGCTGATTAATGAATGACTCTAAATCTGCCACAGGTGACCTATTCAGAGTGTACCCTGCCTCTCACCTGATGCCTGCTTGGATTGGCTCCAGCCCCTACAAACTTGAGCAGAATGGTTGTGTATCTTACAGAAATAATTGGAAATAACAAAGGTCCTCATCTAGGTGTAAACCAGGGTCACTTCTATAGTAAACATAGTCTTCAACCAGTAGTGTGGTTATCCTTGCAGTCACTGTAAACACTGTACAGGGTGTCTACATGTATTAATGTAAAAAAAAAAAGTTCCCACAAATTTAACACACTCATAGTATGGAGGGCCTTAAGTGCCAAAATGATAAAATACATCATTAATTAAATTTGTTAAATTAAAAATGTTTAAACTTAAATAATTAAATGTCATTTCATTTAAAACACAATTATTTAATTTTGTATTTAATTCGACACTCATGGCCCACCACAGAGCACAAACCAGAGGAAGAATAATTATTCCTTGAAACTTCTAATTCTCATACACATACCTTTACAGGAAAATAAAATGTAAGCAGTGATTTGATGGCAAATGGCAGCGTAATTTGCAGAAAAATATTATTTTCTCATTTTACAGTGTAAGTATTAATCTTGCCTTTTTACATCTTTATTTAATATTCAATATGTCCATCATGAATATATTAATCAATTATCCTTTTATTTTACCAATATAAATGTAATAGGGATTGTTCTCCCTTTCTAAAACAAGAAAAAATAAAGGCCATCAGTTTGTTGTGATTAAGTCCAACTCATTTCTTTTCCTTTTACAGTTCAAACAAAACAATAAATTAACAAACTGTTCTAACATAAATAAATAAAGATATAAAAATGCAAGATGTATCCACTCCAGAAGTACAGCATACTTACGACGTGCTGGGAAAACATTGTTCGTTTTACCACAAAATTACCATGAAATACTTAAAATTACTAACACTTTACTTACAGTATAATTATTTCTGTTTACTGTAAAAACCTGACTTGTTACTCTTCCTTTAAGAATTTATAGAAAATGTATGTAACTTCAAGCAAAACTGAAATACCATTTCCATTTTTATTCTCTAAGATTTCAATGACTGAAATCTGACCTCCCTGAATTCTTCACATTCATGGTGATCAACTTGGTTTTAGAGAGGGAACTGTAAGGGAATCCCAACCATTTCAAACAAAGAATCTACAAAGGTCTCATGGTTATTCAGGGCATTAAAACATGAACACAAAAGAAACATTTTGTCTTTGCTTCTTGTGTGAAATGGCGATTTGTTTTTTTCCCTGTTAAAAGTTATCAGGATATGTTTGCACTAAATTAAAAAAAAAATGAGAACAAGCTTTGTTAACTTTGATACATTTTTTTAATGATTAAAATGACAAAACTTTAAACTGAAAACAACACAAATGTAACTTAAGGGTAAATATGACTCATTGCCTGAGCACTGAGTCGATACAGAAAGGTAAATCTCTTTATTCAGGACACATTGGCCTCCTGGTTGATGAGAGGGTTGAGGTCCAGCTTCGTCTTCTCCAGAGCTGCAGTCTTGGCCCTCCGTGACGGACGCACCATGGAGGCCGACTCTGGGACATTTTCTCCATCGCTGTAGCCAAAGAGAGATGATGAGACGAGAAAATGAATAAATGCACTTGTGATAAATATGTTACTGAATGGGTCTGTTTTCTATTTTGCTAAAATGAGCAAACTCGCCTCTCCTCTGACGACTCTGCCCTCCTGCTCGGCTTTCTGCCACCTTTGGCTGTGCACGCTTTCCTCTGACCTGTGAAAACAAAGACTCTGGTTACCTCCCAGTGCTGAGTCAACTTCTTGCCTCGGGCAGGAGAGGAGGAGCTCTAAAAATATAGTGGCACTGAATGACTGCGGTTTTAGACGAGCATAAAAAACCCTGCATTACCTCTTTTGGCTCTCTTGGCAGATTTTGATGGATCATCTGTCGCAGCCTCTGTGGAAACAGCAAACAGAGAACTCACTTTTCTGCATTTCCGCCCTCAGCCTGCTGCATTTTTATCTAAACAAATACCGAACGGGACGGAGCGAGGCATTTTTAATCTACTTAGCAACATGCTGGTAAAGACATGTAATCCTTTTGCACTAGCACTTGTCACAAATGAGGATTTTAAATCTATTTAGACACACACTCAGGAGGTAACATAAGTTGGAGATGCTCCATGGGATATCAGGTGGCCATTCCTATTTAAAGTCTGTGTTTGCATACATACCATCTGCATTGACATCCAGGGGTTGTAACGCAGTGGTGCTGAGGAGCTCAGCCTGTTCTTTTGAGTCCGCCAGCTGATAAATCATCTTCTCCAGAGCACGGAGACAGACACGATCCTTCACCACCTGATGGAAAGGAGGAGGGAAAGGGGTGAACTTAAACAATGGGCCTTTTAACAGACAGATATGCAGGTGCAGGTCTGTGCTCCACACTACATGAGCTCGGTTTGATGGACTTCTGTGAAGGTTTTTCCATAAATCCTGATGATTTCTGTCTTTTGACATTCACACATGTGCCACTTTCACCACTAGGGGGGAAGCATGCTAAGATGTTTTAGGACTTATAGTGCCATTTTCCTCCCGTCCTTTTAACTATTCCTCAAGAAACTTTACAACGGTGTCCTGGCAAAAGGTTAAACTGACTCAATCCACCATCTTGTGGTACAAGCTGGTATTACATTATAATTGAATTCAAAATCCTGCTCCTCACATACAAGGTCTTAAATAATCAGGCCCCATCTTATCTTAATGACCTTGTAGTACCATATCACCCTATTAGAGCACTTCGCTCTTGCACTGCAGGCCTACTTGTTGTTCCTAGAGTATTTAAAAGTAGAATGGGAGGGAGAGCCTTCAGTTTTCAGGCCCCTCTTCTGTGGAACCAACTTCCAGTTTGGATTCGGGAGACAGACACTATCTCTACTTTCAAGATTAGGCTTAAAACTTTCCTTTTGCTAAAGCATATAGTTAGGGCTGGACCAGGTGACCCTGAATCCTCCCTTAGTTATGCTGCAATAGACGTTATTCCCATGATGCATTGAGTTTTTCCTTCCAGTCACCTTTCTCACTCACTATGTGCTAATAGACCTCTCTGCATCGAATCATATCTGTTATTAATCTCTGTCTCTCTTCCACAGCATGTCTTTCATCCTGTTTTCCTTCTTTCACCCCAACCGTCGCAGCAGATGGCCGCCTCCCTGAGCCTGGTTCTGCCGGAGGTTTCTTCCTGTTAAAGGGTTTTTCCTTCCCACTGTCGCCAAAGTGCTTGCTCATAGGGGTCATATGATTGTTGGGTTTTTCTCTGTATTTATTATTGTGCTATCTACTGTACAATATAAAGCGCCTTGAGGCGACTTTTGTTGTGATTTGGCGCTATATAAATAAAATTGAATTGAATTGAATTGAATTAATACAACCCGGTTTAGCTGATCTTCTTCAACTCCACAGAAAACACATTTTGGTCATAAAGTCGGAGCTGCTGTTTTCTCCACATTATTCTAATGAGAGGTGTAGTTAATTCTGGAAAGTTTTCAACTGTTTTTAAAAACAACATGGACCTGTGATGTCGTTCATGTGTCCCGTTACAGTGGCTAATGCTATGTTCACGATCAAAAGCGTCAAAGGCGTCACACTGCTTTAAATTCTTCATTTGAGACAGTGGTGCTCACAGTCTCACTCTAAATGTGAGCACAACTGCTCCACCCACTTGCTGTTTAAATATTCTGTTTGCAAGGAACAACAAATCAGCAGAAGTTGGCTTAAAGGAAGAGGAGCTAAAAGAGCTTATTTCAGATAAAGGATGAACTGAGTGGCTGCACAAAGTCTTAGTATAAGGTAAATAAGGATTATTTTAAACTGTGAATCAGTCCCAGGATATAAAATATGGAGCTTGAAATAAACAGAACATGTTCCATACTTTTAGTTTTTTTTGGTTGAAAACAAACAAAAAAACAACAACAAAAAACAGCTTTTTTTAATTGTGATTTCCACAACTTTAGCTGTAATTTGTGATTAGTTCTCACTTGTGTTTGCGTCTTCTCTTTTTGGGTGGAGTAACTAACGAATTGTTGCCCCTGTTTAAAGTTAGCTCGGAAAAAGGTTTTGCGATCTCTCTTAGACCAAGCAGCTCCTGAGCATCTATAGGTCCCTCCTTTTTTGTGTTCTTTTTCCTTTTCTTTGTGAGGTTTTAGCAGTCTGCTGTTTTTTGGCAGTACCTTAGTTTAGTTTTTTTATTTATACAACCTCATTAGTTAAGGGTTGTCCTCCATCCCATTGTGTGGCTCCCTCAGTCTCCTTCCACCTTTTGTTTCTTTTGCACGGGCCTCCAGGCCTTCATTTCATTTCTTGTTGATATGGTGAGCTTGTTGCCAATATCACGTGGACTACGTTACAGAGTGGTGCGATAGCAGTAGACTCACCTCTACAAGCTGCTGCAGCAGCGTCTGCAGGTCCTCCCTGACGGTCACGTCTCTGCTGAGCTCCAGGTTGCTCAGAGTCTTTGCATAGAGGCGCACCTCGGGGGCTGTGGGGTCCTTCAGCATCTCGCCACAGATACGCACAGCCATGTAGTCATGGACACACACTTCCTGAGAGATACACAAGTATACAAACACAATTATTCAGAGATTAACTCTGTTTTAGCATTGTTGTTATTACCAACTTAAACCTTTTACAATACTTTAGAACTAAATTAAAATCTGCTCGCGCTTACTTGACCTGCAGTAATCATGTGAAACATTTTGCAGACTATTAGCTGGTATTTCAGGGAAGACGTATAACGAAACGCTCAGTGAGGTAATAAAAACATCCTTGGTGTTTTCCTTGAACAGAGCCACAAACCCAACAGTAAATCCACACTCCTAATATAATAATATTATAAATGGCTTTTTGGAATTCGGGTTTAATTCAAAATCTTCCTGAGAGTTCTTATCAGTCTTCGATGTTTCTCACCTCAGTGTTAGTTGAAGGTTTAATGAGCGCTCCCGGGCGAGTTAGCTCAACAAAAAGCTCAACTACATTGTTGATGTCCACCTCAGCGAGCGGAGACGTTGCCGGAGCATTCATCAGAGTCCGAACGGTCGGTAGGAAACTCTCCTCCACGACTTCCTGGTGAGCCCTGACGCATAAAAACACCATTTTGATGTCACATGATCAGCTGGGGGAGTTTCCATGTTAAATAAAAGTGACCACATCACTCAACATTCACATTAGTGACCTGCTCTCGCGGGCGTACAGCTGGAAGAACACGCCGAGGCAGTGTCGCAGGCGTATGTCATCCTCTGTGACGGGATTGTACCACAACAGCACCAGACGGGACAGCATCTTGGCGCTGGAGATGCGGCCCGTGTACATGAGTTTGGCCAGGCCCTCCGCTGTCTCTGTCCGCAGGTCGGACACCTGAAGGATGTTTCCCGCTCATGTATCAGACATCTATAAACACCCACATGCATGCTGTAGTTTCTGGAGTAAAATATCTCAGGCTCACCTCACTGTCCAGGAACTCTGACAGCATCACAAGGATACTCTGTGCCGTGTCCTCTGGTACGTCCGCCTTCTCCTCGGTTGCCACCGCCGTGTCATCGTCCTGGTTCTCTGGTGAGGATTGGGAGGGTGGCGCCGGCTCAGTGGCAGCTGTTTCAGAAAGAAGCTGGAAGCCAAACAGCAGCAGCAGGTCGATGATGTCCCGCAGAGCACTGATACGGATCTTTACCTCATCCAGCTGAGCTATCTGGAAACACGCAGACACACACAGAGCACTTTGAATCAAGAAAGCCTGTAAGTCATGTGTGTTTTTTGTCAGTGAACAAAAATTACTAGAATCACCCCCCGACTCCCCTCCAGCTTGCATAATGTTGTTTATTTTGCAATTAGCTACAGTTACAAAATAACTGAGGATTAGTTTGAGCACAGCTCATAAGCTAAAGGCGTCATGTTTAGTTTATTACATTTTTTTAAGTGATTGATTAGCAATTATTTTATTTGCATAAAGACTGGCAGTAACTGAATTATTAATACCATTAACCTCTTAGGACCTGGCGTTCACATATGTGGACATAATTTGGGTTGACAGACCAAAATACTACATTTTGCTCTACAGGGACTCGACATCCACTTACGAGGACATTACACTGCCACTGTTCTATCGAAATTAAATACGAATGTCCTCTTATGTGGATCTCATTTTTCTCAGAAACAAAAATCAGGGGGAAAAAAATATATATATATAAAAAAAATCAGGTAATTCTTTGTTTTTACATTCATCAGGTCCCAATGAGCCCAAATAGCAAAGAGAAATGCATGCCATGAAAGAGTTTGAGTCTTAGGCGGTTAATAATCATTTAATCCGATTAGAAGGAAAACAGCAATTTAAGTGTGGAAATTATTTTAAGGCTTAACTTTCTGTTCATCGTGTAGCATCCTTACACATGTAAACAAACTGTTTCAGGTATCTGAAACACATCTGTAAGAAGTTACCTGTAGCAGCAGGACCATGTGGGTTTTGGCTAGCTCCTTGCTGTGCAGAGCACATGTTCCTAAACACACCACAGCCATGTTGCGGACAGCAGGGTGAGCGCTTGCTATGCTGGGCAGGATCTGAGATGCAGGAAAAACAGTGAAATCAATCAATCAATAATGTTAACACTTAACCATTGTTAATAAACTGTGCATTGTTAGTAACAGATAACAGATGTTAGTATTTATTATTATTTATTTCTATACGTTTTGTAATAAAGGCTTATTACTGATGAATGGGTGTGAAATACTGATCAAAGTCATCAGGATTCACACACAATATTCTGCACAAGCTCTCAGACTACCTGACTTGTCAGCACTCGTGTGTCATGCACTACATGTACGATGTTTCGCTCCACACCTTAAACTTCGGACAGTTCTTGTCCAACTGATTCACGGACGGTACCAGCAGGGGCTGGTTTTATCGACTGAACCACCAACAGCTCAGCATCACTAACAAAGAAAGCTGCGGTGGAATTTAAGGGAAACAAGTGAGTGAAACAGCATGAGCTGAATCAAACCACTTTAACCTCTGTTAACCCTTTTTAGAACAAATACTGCAGATGTGCCTCATCATGTCATGCATAGTACAGTGAACATTTATACGTGATATGAAAATATTGTCACTACTATGGGCATGTCTGAGAGCGCGAGCCAGCGTGTCAGTACCTAAAAAAGTCTGTGTTTTATGAAATTTTAAAAGCTGAGAAATGGTACGTGACACACCTCTGAGAATATAACAGATAGGGTCTATGAGAAAAACAAGCATTTGTAAAACAGAAGAAATAACACATGAATTCATTTGGTCACAAACTTCCATCTGCCCCCAGCATCGAATACAGAATTATTTATTTGTTGTTCGGTGACAGATCACAGTTTCTTTCTTCTTTTTCTTCTTTTTTTGTGTGTAAACGACTTGATATGTAAATCTTCAGCTTTTAGACTTTGTGGTCTTGAGTTTTATCAGCAGCAAAAACAGTCTGTTATTTTTTTGTGTGAAATCCCCTGATACTTTTGATGTGATAAATACTAAGAAAGATGAAAATGTTTGGCCAGTCTATATGCACGGATCAGGCATAATGTAATGCTGTGCTGGTCCCCCTGTTGCTGCCCAAACAGCAATAACCTGCGATGTTCAGTGTATTCAAACAGCTTTCTATCAGAACAAGCATTAACCTTTTCAGCAATTTGAGCTAGAGTAGCTTGTCTGTTAGATCAGCCTTCACTCCCGACATGCATCAGTGAGCCTTGACCCTGTTGCTCGTTCACCACTTGACCACTGCAGACCAGGAACACCCCCACAAGAGCTGCAGTTTTGGAGATACTCTGCCCCAGTGGTCTGGCCATCAAAATTTGGCCTTCGCCAGACTCACTCAAATCCTTACACTTGCCCATTTTTCCTGCTTCTAAAACATCAACTTTGAGGACAAAATGTTCACTCACTCCCTAATATATCCCACAGACTAACAGGTGCCGTGATGAAGAAATAATCAGTGCTACTCGCTTCAGCCATCAGTGGTCATATTGTTACGCCTGATCTGTGGATTTAGTGTCCCTTGTTTGAAGAAATATCAAATCTTTTTCTGATCACTTGCAGTTCTGAAATGTCTTCAGGTAGTTTTGTACAAACAGGATGTTTAAGTTCTCCTCAAAGAGGGCATTTGATGATACGTCGAGTAATCCATTCTTCTATCTGTGGAGTGTATCCTGAGGCACATATCATCTGTGATAGCTGACGTTTGTTTTGCCTTCCTGCCCGCCAGTCATGAAGTTCTTTATTCCACCCTAACTTATCTTGGTCTCCCAGATCTTTTTCTGGCGCCCACAGTTCCCCTTAATTGCTTTTTCTGCATCACATTTTTAACGGTTGAAATTTCAATCTGGAACTACTGTGGTATCTCTTCATAGCCCGCCTCTGCTTTGCAGCTATCAGTTTGCTTCAGTTAGATGCTCATTCAGACGATTTATACTTGGTGGGTGTTGAAACAAAGTTTGAAGACTCCGAGAATCTGTCAGCTCTGAACCATCATCGGCTGAGAAGTTTGGTTATGTGCATCGAAGTCTTTGGGAAAACCACCCTCTGGCTCCCTTCATCTGTGACCTCAAATTTTCATATACAGCTCATGCTCCTGTCCTAAAGAAGGGATATTTTTAAATGCTTGTTTTCTACAGGGTGGCGTTGGCTCAACACTAGCATTAAAGAAACTAACAAAAGTTTCTGAAAAACCAGATGTACAAACTCAGATCTGAAAAGGCGATGCTGCTGCCTTTACTATAGATCTGCATCTTTAGTTACGACACAAACTCAAGTGTTTGTTTTGTTTTTACCAGTGAAGACATTAAGGCGCTTATGGTTGGACCAATCCGGGTCTTGATGTTCATCTGCTTCAGCAGCTCAGCACACATCGTTAGACACCTCAAAAGAGTATCTGGATCATTCTGCAAAGCAAACAAACACATACCATATTCACCATTTCATTTTATTAAAATGCATTCTTTATTTTCTGTCATATGGATGCTGATGGCTCATATGGTGATGGATGCTCATATGAACAAGGTTTCAAATAATGAGATCAGTCAGCAAAACGCTCAGGCTTCTCTAAACCAGGTCTGTCATAGTAATTTCAGTTCATGGGTCACATACAGACAGATCTGATCTCAAGTGGGATGCACTAGTAAAACTATTGCATCACACCCCATGATGTATAAAAACGGGGGCAAACTCAATGAAAAGCTGAAATCTCCACATGTGAAGTCTGTATGACAGTTTATAAAAAAAAAATCATGGAGGACAAAAGTTGTCTTTATGACTCAGCTTGTTGGGATCTAAAAATACTGAAATACTGGAATTATTATAAACTTTGTAACTAGTGCTGTCAGCTTTAATCTCATTAAAATGACGTTAACGCTGCAAATCTCCGTTAGCGAGGATCGCCCCGTGCACAGGGCTGTGCGGTGTCAACGCCTTAGCGCAGTTAGCTCGTTAACACGTTAGCACCATGCACCCCCACACACGGGGCAATCGGCGCTAAATAGCTAACGGAGATTTACCAAGTTAATGCGGTTATGGCGTTAACGTCATTTTAATGAGATTCACGCTGACAGCACTATTTGTAACATCATCCAGTGAGATGAACCAGACCATTTGAGATCTGATCTGCTGATCATATCTGTTTAACATCCATCCATCCATCCTCATCCGCTTTATCCGAAGTCGGGTCGCGGGGGCAGCAGCCTAAGCAGAGAAGCCCAGACCTCCCTCTCCCCAGCCACCTCCTCCAGCTCATCCGGGGAACACCAAGGCGTTCCCAGGCCAGCCGAGATATAATCTCTCCAGCGCGTCCTGGGTCTGCCCTGGGCCTCCTCCCGTGGGACATGCCCGAACACCTCACCCAGGAGGCGCCCAGGGGCATCCTTGTCAGATGCCCGAACCACCTCAACTGGCTCCTTTCGATGTGGAGGAGCAGCGGCTCTCTCTGAGCCCCTCCCGGATGGCGTCTCACCCTATCTCTAAGGAGAGGCCAGCCACCCTTCGGAGGAAGCTCATTTCTGCCGCTTTGGCCAATGAGATTCACGCTGACAGCACCACCCTAGGTCTGCCCGGGCCTCCTTGGGACATCATGTGGAGGGAGCAGCGGCTCTACTCTGAGCCCCTCCCGGATGGCCGAACTTCTCACCCTATTCTAAGGGAGAGGCCAGCCACCCTTGGAGGAAGCTCATTTCTGCCGCTTGTATCCGCGATCTCGTTCTTTTCGGTCACTACCCACAGCTCGTGGGCCATAGGTGAGGGTCGGGACGTGCCGCAGCACCAATCCGCCTGTCGATCTCCGGCCCCTTCTCCCATCACTCGCGAACAAGACCCCGAGATACTTGAACTCCTCCACTTGGGGCAGGAACTCATCCCGACCCGGAGTGGGCACTCCACCCTTTCCGGCTGAGAACCATGGCCTCAGATTTGGAGGTGCTGATCCTCATTCCTGCTGCTTCACACTCGGCTGCGAACGTTCCAGTGCGAGCTGAGGCCCCACACCGATGAAGCCATCAGAACCACATCATCCGCAAAGCAGAGACGAGATTCTGAGGCCACCGGTGGAAGCCCTCCGCCACTTGGCTTCCTGTCCATAAAAATTATGAACAGAATCGGTGATAAGGGCAGCCTGGCGGAGCCCATCACTCACCGGAAACAAGTCCGACTTATTGCCGGCAATGCGAACCAAACTCACAACGGTTGTATAGGGATCGAATGGCCCGTAGCAGTGGGCCAGACACCCCATACTCCCGCAACACCTCCCACAGGACACCCGTTTAACTTCTCCAAGTCCACAAAACACATGTAGACTGGTTGGGCAATCCCATGCACCCTCAGTATCCTCGAGAGGATAAAGAGCTGGTCCAGTGTTCCGCGACCATTTGTTCCTCCCTGAATTTGTATGTCCTTTCCAGCACCCTGGCATGACTTTCCCAGGAGGCTGAGGAGTGTGATCCCCAGTAGTTGGAACACACCTCCGCTTTCCAACACCCTGGCATCCCCAGGGAGGCTCCCCCAGTTGGAACACACCTCGGTCTCCCCTCTTAAAGATGGGGACCACCACCCGGTCTGCCAGTCCAGGGTACTGCCCTGATCTCCACGCAACATTGTAGAGGCGTGTCAACCAGGACAGCCCTACAACGTCCAGAGCCTTCAGGAACTCGGGCGGACCTCATCAACACCAGGGCTCTGCCACCGAGGAGTTGTTTAACTGCCTCAGTGACCTCGACCCCAGAAATTGGCGGGTCATTCCCTCATCCCCAGACTCTGCTTCCTCCTCGGAAGACGTGTCAGTGGGATTAAGGAGGTCCTCGAAGTATTCCTTCCACCGCCTGACAATTTTCTGTTTAACATCCCAGCTCTAAATGCAGACTTAGCAGCATTTTTTTCTACCCCTGAATTTGTATGTCACTGATTTGGGGTAGCCATCGTGCAGCTCTGGCCCTGAGCTCACCAACTCCACCCCATGGAAACTTGGCACCAATATGTAGAAATATTTGGTTATTATCGCAAATCATGACTCAAAAATTCAGGCCATTTTTTCCATTTTGAGTTATTTTCTCAGAAGTTTGAGTGATTATGACAAAATATTGAGATAATATCCAGAAACTTTTACTTATGGTTGGCATTTTTCCCTCCAGTGGCAGAAACAAGCCCCCATACCTCCTGTCTGCTTGGGAAAGCTTCGGCTTACAAGGGGTAACAAATCAGAGCTGTCATAAACAGGGGGTTGCCTTAAAAGGAGAGGCACTAAAATGGCTTTTTTCAGATTGTGAATGCCCCAAGGGTCCAAGAATGAAGCTAGAGCTGAGCAAAAACTGTACATTTAAATGCAGAGGTGATGTTTCTGTGTAGTTATATACCTTCTCTGTGCGGACCTCCTTGTCAGCCACCTGGTTGCTTTCTGCAATTTCCTGGAGGATCTGGTTCCTGCGATTTTCCAGATCTGTGATGGTGTCCTTCAGCTCTGCCGCCCGGCTGAACTCCTGGGCGGAGATGCAGTCCTCCAGAGTTTGTTTAGCCTCTAAGATACGCACTTTCACTTCTGCAAGCTGGGAGGGGAAGGGGAAAAAAACAAAACAAAACAAAAAAAAAAAAACAGGTCAGACAATAAAAATAAGAAGGGAGGGTCATTCTTCAGCTGAAGCACGCTCCAGAGAGGACTGTTGAGATGGAAAACTGCACCTCCACAAACAGGAAAAACAACAGCTGATGCTCTGGGAGAGGTTACAACCCTCTGGAGCCTTCTTTGCCTTTACTCAGTGAAGAATAAAAAGATGGGAGAGACCAGGTGCACAGAGCGGACAGAGTTAGTGAACACCTGGGCTAGGATGAACTTTCTCAACAGCCATTTCGCCTCCAACAGATTTCAGTATTTAGTGAGGAAACTAAGGTGTAGGAAACAGATTAACAGTCACAACTGAGAGTCATTCCCTCCATGTGCATGGAGCTTAAGCAAAGGGAATGAAGCAAAGAAGGGAGAGCTAATGAACCAGGATTTACCAGGCAAAGATACGTTTAGCGTACATGACGTTCACCATCCACCCCGCTAGTTTAAATGAGTTAGGCCTTAAATATAAACCATCTGCCAGCTGGATGTAGAGCAGGACAAAGAAACAGAAAGGGAAGGAATATAAATGGAGCAGAGAGCAAAGAAAAAGGCAAAAATCCAACTGATTCAGAAATTATTAGACAGTAATCTGGTAGTCAGTCTACATGGTATCCTTTAATAGAAAGGGATTTTTTGTCACCTTCTGAATTTTAACTTCTATAAAGTAGAATTGTGCAAAGACGCTGTTTACCTCTTCTATTCAGTCACAGTGAGACAACTGGACGGGTTTACAGAATCAAATTGCTTCTGGGCGTTTTCATTTGGCAGAGTGTCACCCACCTGGACCTGCCGGCGGCGGCTCTCGTTCTCATCCACTGGCTGACTGGCCTCTGTGATGGGCTCCCTCACATCGGAGATGATTTCTGCCACCTGTGCGACACAAAGCCAACTCATTTAAACATCAATCTGAGGGTCAATGATGCCACAGCTGAGAGGAAACCTGTTATATTTTCTGACACGTCCAACAAAAAGACCCCGGTGCGTGTCCATCTGGAACCACTGATAAATAATTACAGCCTTTATCATTTCATTTCTGACTAATTGGTCTGTCAGCTGGATTCATAAAGGGCAGTGACATTTATATTTCCCCTCCTGTGCAAAACACAATAACACGACAACTGACTATACAGTGAAGTTCATGTTTAAGCTTAACTTACAGTTTGGATGCGTCTGTGGTCATCGGGGATGAGGTTGAGGAGCTTCTCAGTGAGGAGGAAGACCAGAGAGGAGGGAGTCTGAGGAAGAGCCAACATGTCCTGCAGGACGGCCAGCACACGCTTCCTACGAACACCCACAGCTCAGCATAAACAAACCCCCTCATCAGGCTGGTTAACCGTTAAATGAATAAACAGACTTCAAAAAACTAACATTATGGATCTCCTACCAAATTAATTAAAGTCTTATATATAAACAAGAGTCGCAAGCCTGAAAACTACTAACATTCACAGACACACTCACACCGTTCACACAGAATGGATTAGTCGAAGATAAAGCCAGTGACCTTCAAATTATTAGATGACCCGCTCTACACCCCAAGCCTCAAGCTGCCACTACGAACCAAAGTCTGGTTCCAAACCCAGACTGACTCCACAGATTTATTACTTCAGAGTTGGATGAAACCCAAAAGTAAAATTTCATGCAAATCTGACCAGAACCTCCTGAGCTATCCAGATAAACAGACAAGCAAACAAATCAAAACAATATTTAATTTAATATTTAACCAACCAGTCAGCTCACCGTCTAACCTGTCACATCAACTTATCTGGGTCTGAAATTTTTTTAATTAATTTATCAATTAGTTGACTGTCAGAAAATAATCTTCACTGGCAGTCATTTCTCAAACAAAGAAAAGACAATACTTTCTTGTATGAGTTTTGACAATATGAAGATCTCATACACTTGTTTCTTATTTCTGGCCTGCTGTTTGGGTAGGAAACATCAGAAGAGGGCTCTAAAAGACTTTTTTTATACCATTTTGGGCTATATTTGTTAGGACATACTGATTAATGAAATAGCAGACTGTTTGCATCACCCTCCAAAAACATCCTTCCTCTTTCCCAGCTGATTTCCACATGCATTTTAAGGTGTTTTGCATCCAATTCCTATTCCTCAACCTTGTTCTCATCTTACCTGCCACCCTCCTCGTTGGTGTCCAGACAACCGATGAGATGGATGAGCTGGTGCGAGATGAACTCTTTGGTCATGACGAGCTCCACTTGGTTAAAGTCGGCCCTCTGCTCCTCGGACAGCACAGGCACAGCCTTCAGATATCTACAACAGTCAGAGTCAGACAACAGCAGCTCTCAGAGCCCATTCATTTAGAATAATTCAGCTACTCTGACAGCATAAACAAAATTAAGGCTTTTCCCAAATGTCACACAGCCGAGTCAGTTATCAGTCAGCGATGGAGTGATTTTTAACCAACCAGCTACTTGTCACCTCTCTCAAATTAATAAACCCATTTTACGAGGAGACAAATGTTAGATTTGCCAATTAGCTAAATCAAATTCATTTGCAGAGCATATCACACGTCAGTATTTCACACACTCACACAAGCACTAGACTGGTGATAAAACAGCTCTGTCAGTGCACAGCAAGAGTAGCAGATGAGCTGTCAGTCGGCTTGAGTATGGCAAAAATCAGCTATGATCACTTGGATCACTACTGAGATCATGATTACCCACAGACTTTGGAAAAAAATAGGGCCAATTTAAAAGCTTTCCTTTATAAAGTGGATTTCTTTGTACTATGGAGATCACTCAAATAAAAAAGAAATAAAAAGCTTTGGCTTACACAGCTTGGCAGAGAGTTAGGGGCATAAAGCACCACAATACCAATTTAGGCAACAAAACAAAACAACAACATCGTTACGAAAATAAATGCGGTGCAATAACTGTCTTGTTTTCATATTTGCTGAAAACCAAAATTGTTACTAAAAAAGATAAAAGTCTAAAGGATTACAAAAAGAAACCTGCTGCTGCAAGTGAGATAACTTATCTGTATAATTAACTTGTTAATAAACAAAGGACACAGAAAACATCAATTTAACAAGGACTGCGAAGGATAATGGTACCCATCAAAAGCAAATGACATTATTTAAAAAAATAAACATGAAGGTGGATATGTCGTGCTTTTCTTTATTGTTCCACTGGTGCATGTTCAAATTAAACATGGCAAAAGTTTCAACTAATGGGTTCAGTGTGAGTGTTTTTAAGTCCATGCAAGCTCAGGCTTCAGGCTGCTCTAAACACGAGCTCCAAATATCGATCCGATATTTGGTCGGATGTCGGTGACAACGTGATGATCCGCGGAGAGTGGGAGAGCTAATGGCAACGCAACAACGGCATGGAGGTGTTTCACTCAAGCTTTTATTTGTGATTTGTTTAATTTAATTTAACTGCAAATTGTGGACATTTCAGTCCTAATGAACTCTTTCTCACAACTGGAAAAAGTTGGATTGGTACATACCTGGATTGGATTGTACTTGACCTGCTGCACACTAAAGGCGTTTTAAGTTGATTACTATTGTTTTTAAAGTATCACGTTTTACTCTTGTAAATGAAAACACACCCATTTTTATGTGCACTGACCATGAGCAAAGCAGTTTAACTTGTCTGGAAGTAAAACTATATTTTATAAACAGCAAGGTGAAGTTTAACAAAAAGCAGTCAGTTAGCCTCGCTGTTATATAAGCTTTGAGTTAGCCACACAGTTACATACAGAAGGAGCTCCTCTGAGAACACCGGACCTGCCTTCAGATACCTAGAGTCACAACACAATCTTTATGGCAACTGTTTGGTTTTTTTTTTTCTTCAAATAAAACATCACAAAGTAACTAAAAGCACATTAAGTGCCCAATAAAATATTCCATAAATTCCACCAATATGAAAAGCTATTTGGTCCAGAATTTACAGAGCACAGCAATAAGCAAGAAAACCCCAATTTATAATCCAATAACAGTGGCTCTTCTTACCCACAGAGGTAGTCGGCATATGTTGCTGCATCTGGCAAGACTTGCTCCAGCATTTCATCACCATCATCTCCTTTACTCCTGATGAACTCACATAGAGCTCTCCAGTAAAGCACATTTTCACAGGTCAGACTGTCCTTTGGGATCAGCCTCCTGTTAAAAACACACACATCATGATCTCTAACTTTATTTATTATTTGTTAGACAGAAGGAGAAGTGAGAGTACCTGTTGTCGAGCTCTACTCGGTTCTGCAGCAGCTCTTCAGTCGGGATGTTTTTGAAGATCGCTTTCAGGGTCTCCAGAGCCGTTTCTGCACAGTTTTCCACATCCAGCCTATGGAGCAGTTCAATGATGTTCCCATCCAGCCGAAGCAGCCAGGCCGGTAACAAACGAGAACAAACCACCTCCCTTACCGCTTCTGAAAACCACACAGGCTATCAGACACATATACAGCAGAACCATTCCTGTCAATCGACAGATATTTCTGACACTTTTTCCTCTACATAAACAAAAATACTAGCGGTGCCCAGTGGTACCCATCAGCACACCAGTAGATACACCTATGGTATCAAGTTGAAACTCTTACGTCACTTTATTCTCAAGTTATCACATTTACAAGACTTTCAGAAAACTTGACCTCTGACCCCTGACCTTGAGGTCAAGATCACTGAGATATAAACTCGTCAGAGATTTTTATTATCACTTATGTTATCAATTTCAAAATTCAAGGCGACTTCCTTCTCGAGTTATTGCCTTCACAAAATTTTCAGAAAGCCTGACCTCAAGGTCAAGGTCACAGATTCAAATCCTGAGATTGATACACTTCTGGTATCAGTTTGAAAGCGTTGCTTCGTTGTCGAGTTATCAAATTCACAAACTTGGATGTCAAAGTTCAATATCCAATCAGCCTTTTAAAGCCGAGGGGTAAAAAAGGGCTCAACTTCTCCAATGTGTTTTTCATTTTATATTTGGTAATGAAATCTCTTTAACTTTTAGATCACTCATTATTCCAAAGAGCTTTTTGCTGTATAAACAAACATTTTTGACAATGAAGAAAAAAATAACTGGTGTATTACTAATTAAAAAGTTAGCAGCAGCTTTGATTGGGGTTTTGCGTTACTTTAAGTGCAAATTTTGAAGTTAAAAATGCATCTGTATAAAAATAGTATTATTTAACCACAAAAATCAGTATTACCTGAGGTGTCATGGAGGCCCTGCTGCAGTAGGCTTACTCTCTGTGCAATGCTAAGAGCTTTAATGTGAACTTTGTCAGCCAGAACCTTAAATAGAAACACACATGGAAGTTTTAGTGCAAATCTCCGTAATCAACCAGCCCTTGCAGTGGATACATATTTTTACATTCATAGGTACCTGGTACGCCAACTTGCGGACATTTTCTTTGATGTCTCGAGTGCGTTTGAGTACTTTGGGGAGGGTCCGAGGGGACATTGCAATACAGGACAGAACGGCACGTCGCACCTCGGCATTAGTATCGTTTTCCAGAATCAACATAAACGCTAGAGGAGAAAATAATTCTGCAGTTTGAGTGACAGTAACAAAGATACACAAATACAAAACAAACAAATAAAAAAAACGTGACAATAATTACTTTCTAAGAAGTGAGATTCAAGAGAAGATTGAGAATTTAAGACCATGTAGAGGATTTGGGGGATTCAACACATAATTTTAGATAATAAGTCACAGATTTCAATATTTAAAAAAAACAAAAACAAAAACAAAAAAAAACAAACCATTGATGGTTGGACAGTCTGGATCTGTTGGCTGCTGAAGGCGGGTCATGGCCAAAGCAGCCTGAATCCTCACATTGGGGAATTTGTCAGTGACACGGACCAGCATGGCTTGGTGGATGCGATCAAAGAGATCGTCATCAATCTGTGCATTCTCAGCCATACTGCCCAGCAACTTGTTGATCAGCTGACACACTCTGAAACGTACTGCATGACTATTGGCTTTGTGGGACTGAGATAAAAAGGAAGGCAGAAAATGAGAATTAGAATAAGAGCGAAAGGCACAAAACTCGGATTAGGAGGGAAAAGGCAGAGATACGAGAGTAATTGTGAACATAGATTGGATCAGGATAAGTGTATGAGGAAAAACAGATGTGAATACATAAGGAATAGAAAGAAGTCATATGGGAAACCACAAAATAAGATTGAGAGGCAGTATAGACAAGAATCACCTCAAAGCCTTTGTGTTCAAAAAGTCAGAGCAAAATCAGAAATGTACAAGTTTTAATTTTTGTGGTTAACAGACTTGTTTAAAAAAAGGAAAAAAAGGGAGAAATTTTTAACAAATCATCATCAATAGGTCAAGAATTTGCTGGTCACTTCACTAACAACACCAAAAAACAATGCTCACAGGCATAAACTAGCATTATAATGTTCATACCTCCAACAGAAAGTTGAAGATGAAACTCTGAAATGGATGATCGTCCTCAGCATCATCATCATCTTCTTCTTCTTCCTCCTCCTCCTCTTGTTGCTGCTTCCCCTCGTTTGTTTTAGGCGGAGACTGGAAACTTGTAGCAAACCTCGCAACAAACTCAATGACGTTTTCAACTGCAGGTTCACGCTTGTAGACAATCATTGCATATTTCAGGTAGTGCGCAAACTCCTCGTGGAACAGTGATTTATCCTCAAGCTGAGGGACGAGACAGAGGAAAGAAGGGTCCTTGCTTATGAGATCAATAATAAGAACCTAGGTCATCTGAAAGACTTATTTAACAATCCAGACATCTCAGTTAATCTGAGATTAGTTTGCTTTCTGTCCGATAGTTTAATACAAACAGCCCCCAAGCACTTTAAACTTCCAGAAACTTAAGCAAGTCTCCTGTCTCCTGCCAGACAGGAGAAAAAGAGGAAGACCTCAAAGGAGATTCAAGCACGTAGTGCAAGAGGATATATAGAGAGTACCCGTAGATGTGACGAAGGAGAATGAAAACCTGTGTACAAGCTTTAATTTCACTTTACTGTATTTCTTCCATATCTAAGAAGACAGCGCATTTATACTTTCTCGTATAAACTGAGTTATTTTATCACATTAAAGATATCACAATGCACTCATTAATCCAGGATAATGTGAAAGACAAGTAGGAAGAGACTGATAAAAAAGCATCATCTCCTACCTTGTTGTAGCGGCTCTTGAGGCTCGCCACCAGCTTTGCCTTGTTATTGTGGCCCTTCTGAGCGCGCTGAAACGCCTCCTTGATGTCTATTTCGTTGTCCGCCGTCATCTTTCCTTCGCAGAAACCTAAACTAATACAGATAGTGATACCATGAGCCGAAGCAGGCTTACCTAGAGTAAACTCTGCTGTTAGAAATGTCTCTATTAGCGAGCAGTAAAGGAAGCAGCCTGATGGTCTCCGGTGTCTCATTAGCTTCCTAAACCCACCTCGAGAGAATTACCAGTGAAACAAGAGCAGAGAAAATAAACAACGCAACGTAATTAAGTCACGCACGACGAAGTCCCTAGAGAGCCGTTTTATAATTATCAGACATGAAAAGTAGTATTAAAGCCAAAAGCTTAACGCGTGAGCTTTAAAACGTACCTCTTAGTCAGTTTTCTTCTCAGTGAACAACCGCCTGTTTTTGAATTTTACTCTCGCGAGAACTGAGTTGTTTGCGTACGTATGTGCGTCACGTGTATGGTTTTTTCCTGTGTATGCCAATGACTGTAGTTTCTACAGTCATTGGTGTATGCCAAGCGGGTAAGCGATTCTCTGGAGGATATAGCTGACAAAAAAGGTTATTTATTTATTTATTTTATCTGATAATCGAACAATGGATATTTGACCTCTTGTCACTGCCATATTAGAATACTTGTTTTAATGAGAAAACAACATAATAAAAGCTTCTCAAATTTTTAAATTAAAAAGAGCTTGTTTCTGTCACTAAAAATAATAATAATTAATAAATAAAAAATCTAAAAAATGCAGTCCGGCTTTCTAATTCAAAATTCTGAGTAAATAAATTTAAATTTTGAAATACTAGCCTAAAAGTTTGACTTATGGATGCCCGTATGTATCCCTAATATGTTAGTCAAATATCATTATCAGTTTGTTGAATTAAATCAACCCATTGGCAAATAAGATGGCAACTGAATGATGTTGGATGTCATATTACTGGGGAAATATTCAAAGATAGTGTGATGAAGATATTTGGAGGTTTTATTCTATAGATCAAACCCACTGAGACGACACTGATGGCTTTTTTCACAGTTTTGAAATATTTAACAGATTTTGTAGATATGCAAAAATGTAATTTAAGGGTATTTTTGATTTCCTCTGCATTATGTTTATACATCAAAATGGCAATATACCAATAATTATTAGTTGAGTTCTTGTGTTTGTTTGTTTTGTTAACCCTAACCCTTTTTTAAACTTTTATTTAGCTTGGTTTCCTGCAAGGAATTAACTGAGGTGACTAACAACTTTTATGAAAGCATCTCTTTTACTTTATAACAACCATATTAGTTCGACTGAAAACCTATTCTCTTTAAAACTACTATATAAATACATTAGGTAATCATATGGATGAATTTCTGTTGAACTACTTACTGATGTTTATAATTTAACTCATATGTATAATATATTTGTCATTAGTATCGTGCAGCCAGTGTCCAGGGCCACAGCTGCTGGACAGCTGTGGAGGGGACAGCTCACCCATAAGGAGGGCAAAAACGTGCTTCTACACAGGCAGAGAGGGCTCCTCATTTTATGGCATCTATTTTTGGAAATTAATTTAATATAGATGGCACTCTGTCAGACTGTTTGCTTTAGACCTGTGTGCATGTAGGCCAGGGATTATCATGAAGGTGTATTATCATATTAAATATTTATACAATACAGGGACAAACTATCCCTGCATTAGACGACACAGCTACAGCATCAGAAGCCAGAGGGATGGAAAAAAAAAACCTGTGTACATCTGTAAATACTGCAAAGGTGACAAGAAATTGTTTGAGATTCAAACTCTGTATTAACTGCAAGGTAATAAACACATTTAGGCCTACATATTTAAAGGCTTGGTTACCTGCTCCTAGTTTCTCATGTTTGTTTGAGATTATGATGCATAATGTGAACCACCAAAGAATGTGGCCCAATAATCAGTTTGTTTCAACTAAACTAGGCTGTCATTAGATCAAAACTGGATTTATAAAGGTGGCACAGCAACACACTCTCCTGGGGCACATTTAGAAAAATGTTTAAGAGGAATGTTTCAGAAACAGAGAGATTTAGGCCCAAGATGGTGCGAGTCAAACTGTGTCCCAAAAAATGATCAGAAAAACGTAAGTGGCACAGAAGGTCTGGCCAAAGCAGGTATTATCCTACCAAACTGCTCTGTCATAAATGTTTGTATATGTCTGTGCTTGAATAACACTTGGATGTGAGAGGGTTGATGCAAACAGCCTAAACAGGGGGGATGTTATAATGGTTAAGTTGGCTTTATAAATGTCTGATATCATGTCCACTTTGTGCCATAATTCACCGGCACTGTGGAAATGGGAAACAAAAATGAGATTTTCTATGCTCACCCACAAACCAGCAATGGTAGATTTCTGCCTCTTCCTGAATCTGGTTCTGCTGAAGGTCTCCTCTAATTAAGGAGATGTTTTTCTCATCATTGTCGGGGGTGTGCTCATAGGAGGACCATCTGCTTGTTGAGTTCGTCTAATATTGTAGTCTTTGCCTCACAATATAAAAACGCCTTGAGAAAACTGCTTTTTTTTGTGAAGGGATGCTTTAATTGAATTGCATATTTTTCTCATTTTTATTGTTGCTTATTTGTGACACTTTTTATGCAAACAGCTAAAGCCAAAGGTTTTGGCGATCTGAAAAACTGCCATATTATCTCACGTATCATATCTCACCCTTCTCCAGAATAACCACACACATTTGAGTTGATCTTATCGTATCAGGGTTTACTTCAGCATCAGCTTAAAGGCCAAGAAGTCAAAAATCTTGCATTAGAAACTGAAGATTTGAACTTAAAAGACAGTGTTCAATAGTTAACTCAAGCACTTGGGTCCATAATGTTCAAGTGCCTCACAGGCTCAACTTTATCTGTAGATTCATCGCATTTATAAAAAGGATGCAAGGACCAAAAATGATCTATCCTTAGATAAACACAATTACAAAAACTAGACACTTCAGATTATGGCATCTATCCTACGTTGTGACTGCCTGCCCTCTCCACGTCCTTTCCACCTTGGACCCCTGTGTTTTGTCATTCATTCTGTCTTCTGTGTGTATATATAGCCCTGCCCACTTTGGGAAGGGGTGAGGCACCCACCACATTGAAATTTGATCCCCACCTCCAAACATATTGTGCTATTATATCAATGCAATCACAGACAAAAATTGCAGATAAATAACAACCGGAAAAACTGTTTTCTCCCCGTCAACACATCACTGTAAATGTATATCTGTATAATGTTAAATAATATTACAGGCAATAAAATCTATTGGTTTAACAGCCTGGTTTTGAACGATGGACATCCTCTCACATACCTTTCCTTAATTTCTTTACTGTGCAAAAAAAAAAAAGAGTCCACTGTATTTTTCTCAGTAGTTACCTTTGTGCACATTAAAATCATTACAATTCACTGGATTTTCAACCAGTTTCGAGTGATTTTTAGTTCTGAAAGCATATTCTGATTTCCCATGAGCCCCCTCTGGTCGGTTATAACCCTTGAAAAAAAATCCTGTTAATGCCCCTGCATTTGGATCCTCTCATTACATCCTGACACTCTGCTGCATTTTTTTTTTTTTAACCTGTCTCTGTCAGTCCACCAAACGCTATGAAAACCGCAGCAACACATTTCTGGAGCAGGCTACACCTTTAAGGTGGAGAAATGAATATTTAGTAAATGGAGTCCACTCATATAGTGAGTCACTGCGCTCTCATTTGCTTGCACACTCTTAAGTAGGGGTTTTCTTTGAGACAACGAGGTGTGCATGTGTACTTGGAAAGTAGTGCGTTTAAGAAACAAATAAATGTGTGGGAAGTTCCTTCATCTGTGCTAATCCACCTTTTATAGTGAGTGCTAGTAGTTGTTCTGTTTTTTTTTTCAATGAAATCAGTCCACAGTCAAAGCATGTGGGTTATCGTGTGCTCGTCCACAGCAACTGACACTGCCCTCAGTGCTCCCCTTTTATCTGACTGATGGAGTAAAATCACACGACCGGACCCCAGAGACCCCCTCCTCCTCCTCCACCTCCCATCCGCACGCTGATCGGCATTGATACAGCAGCTCCGGTAGGGGCGGGGCAGCACTGCAGCAGTGCGCCTCTCGAGCTGTCTCCGGTAATGTTCCATAGGATACGCACGCCCCGCTCCGCCCCTGCCGCGAGACAGGTGGTCGGACTGTACGCCTTCATCCTCCAGCGCTCCCTGTTAGACTAAGAAGGAGGAAAAAAATCCGTTGACAACAGGGAAAGGGTCGGTCGGCGCGAGCGCGTCCCCGATGGACTTCCAGCGTGTGACCTCCGCGATCACCGGGCGGACAGCAGGAGAGGGGGGCAACAACGGGAACGCACGAGGAGAGCCCCGCCGATTTACTCCCAAATGTTTTGCAGCGGATTACTCGAGATGCCGTTCGCGGGAGAGGGTGTGCCGACGGGGGAATGAGATGCGCGAGTAAAAAAGTTGACACGATTTCTGGTGGGGATTTTCATCTGCGAGGCGGCGGGATCATTTCTGACTATCCTCCGGCCTGGGAAGTTCCCCTGGGGGGCTTCGTTATGGCTTCAGGCGCCGGTAAGGCTGCACAGCCCCCCGGGCCGGGCTCCGCCGTTAACGGGACTGCGGCAGAGTTCTCCAACATCGAGCAGGAGCTGTACGACTATCAAATGCACAGCAAGATGTGCAAGAAGATCGCTCAGCTCACCAAGGTAAGACCCGCCGGTGACACCGAGAGAGGGAGGGAGGCGCGCCGCCCGGATGTCACTCCTGTCAGGCTGACTGATGATCCGCTGGCTGCCTCACACTCAGACACGGACGGCGCGTCAAAATAAATGAAAATACACATGAAATCCATAGTTTAAAATAATATAAATAAAAAAAATAATAATAATTTAAAAGGAGCAGGCTGGTAAAAGAAGCTATAAAGTCGGTACATAGGTCTACATGTTTTACATTATCTCGGGATAACGACGGGAAAACTTGGATCAGCTTCGTGACTGACAGCTGCAGATCCCGAGCACCAGACATCAGGCAGCAATTAGAACTGATGCAATTTTAATCAATCAGTAGATTTATGGATTACCATCACCTTGCATCGATTTATAATCTGGACGGTTAGGATATTAAAACAATTCCACAGCTCACTGGGCAAGAGCCCAGAGTGATGCTTCTTTGTCTGACCAACAGAGAGAAAAACGACTCCAAAGGTGTGCTGTCAATTAACTGTGGTGTGAAACAGATGAATCCCCACAGTTAATTAACAGCTTGGTACACCAACATGGCATTTCTCTGTGTTTATCAGGGAGTTTAACAGCTGCAGCAGCTGCATGTGGGGATTCACCCTCTCTGTATCTTCACAATAATGCTCACAGAGGCAGGGCATGACCCATGGCTTGTTGAGCTATGACAATTACTGATGACTGTGCACTTCTCATCTTCCCTTGTGGATGCACCTCTGTGTCTTTAAAAAAAAAATTGGACTTCCTATCATGCACACAGGCCCAGGCAAACAAAGATGACACAGATGAGGGGTCAGCACTTGTGTCTGTGCTTGTTAGGGGAATTCGCCGACCCCGTCCTTCAACCTCTCGTGCCCCTCCGTTCCTTTCCACCCTGATTTCCCTCCACAGAAAGCCAGGACTTGTTTTTGTCTCCCCTGAAACTTCATGGCATGCCATGCCAGCCCCGCTTTAGCTCTGTGGCGACCACAGTAAATGAAACCCGGAGCGCGGCTGAAATATAAGAATCACCGATACACATATTTGGTGTGTTTGGTTTCCCCTGAGCATTGGGATGCTGGGCATGTGGCACATGGTTTATTTGAGTTGTTTGGGGGGTGGAGAGCAGAGGAGAGGAAGTAGGAAATGGGTCAGCTGTGGTAACCTTATATATTTAATAACTCATATTCTGTGTGCATGGAGGCACACACGCACAAACACACCCACACATATGGACTTCTACTTAACACACCTCCTCACGTCTGCATCTCTCTTCCACTCACCCATCCTGAGTTGCACGACTCCCCCCCACACCTCTCCCCCATCAGTGAGAGCAGTCTGCCCTGGCTGAATGGGTGCTGCTAAAGATAAGCCAGCAGCACGTCGGAGTGTGTTTACATGGCAAAAGAAGCCAATGGGAAGGAATTGAGAGCTGACCGTGTCAGGCCAGCTGTTGTGAATGTTCACATAAGGTTGCATGCACACACACACACACACACACACACACACACACACACACACACACACACACACACACACACACACACACACACGACTACAGAGAGAGGAGTAGTGTCTCTGCATGACTCACAGAGATCAACAGTAGCATATTAAAGTGTGTGCTTATGTGCACACCTACACGTCAGACTGGTGGCTCTAATTCTGTCTTTGGATTTCCTGCACTTACCCTATCAAGTGTACACTAGGCGCTGTGTTCCCTGCTTTGTAATCCAGCACACCCAGTACCCTCTTTGATATGTGTGGAGGTATGTGTGAGAGTGGGAGAGGGCGGCTGATGTAAGAGAGTGTGTGTTTGTGTGCACGCTTGCTTTGTCTCTTTGCCTAACCTCTCCTCTGTGCACCGAGCGAGTCAAGTCTACGTCTCACTCCTGTTTCAGCTGCCTTGTCTCTTGCTCTCCTTTACACTGTAGACAGAATATTAATTTCATGCTTTGCTGACTATGAAGTTACTGTCAATGAGCACAGGCACTGGCTTGTGAGGCCACATGAATAACATTATCGACCGGCAGGATCGATAAGGGGATCTCGAGGCAGGATTTACAGTGGCGGGCTCTCGCCACTCTCTGGCCAAGCTGCCAAAGATTTAAACCCAGAGAGCTGAATCAAAGTGTGAAGCCGTCTTTAATCCCAGCTCCTAAAATAAATCCGATAAATACTGTTCGTGACGGCATGTAGTAGTTTTACTTAACTGTGTGAAAGCGGGTTTTCCTTAAATCTGACCTTAAAGTGAGCTGACGCTAAACATACACTGTCTGTATGAATAAAAATGAACAGATAATGGTAAGCGCAGCGGTAGTAGGAGCTGTTGAAGTGACTCATTCATGCCAGTGACATAAATATCCTACCTATACTTTAAATAGGTAAGGCAGCAAACTTCTAGAGTAGCAGCAAGCCTCCTCCAACCCCCACCTGAGTGCATGAAATAGAACAAGAGTGGATTTTTCAAGTGCATAGATGTCACTGCTTTTATGATAAAGATAAAACATGTCATACAGATTTAGATCAGTGGTTTCCTACCTGTCCTGTAACTCTAAAGATAAAGCAGCGATAGCTCTTTAATACATCGCTGACTGAGCTTGGGCTGATCATTTTTCCTTCTTAGATTAGGTCATGTGATTAATTTTCAGAGGAATGAAAAGGTGACTCTGGTAGGTCAAGTACACTGTAAAATGTAATATTGTGTTTAATTAAAAATATTAAATAGGCTGAACTCAGTTTTTATCAATTTGTTATTAGAACTCAATTTAAATAAGTTACCAGTACTTTTTATGCAAAAACGCTGATAAACTCCATTTATTTGAGTTGTCTTAACTTAGAAAAACTAAGTAAGCTGGAAGTTTTGCTTCTCAGTGCGGAAGGATGAAAGATGTGTTTTGAAAATGCCACGTGACTACCGTCCTCCTCCCTCTCGGGATCAGTCCGCATGTTCACGGTGCATTTTTATGGAATATGTTGAGCAAACCTGGAGAAGCGTCAGTTCAAGATATTATTGTTGTCATTGCTGTGGATCTTTACCTGATACACTGACTTGGTGAGTAAATGTTTACTCTTATTCAAACTGATTTGTGGCTTCTCTTAGTTTAGCACCAGGTTTAAAATCTTGCTAGCTAGTTAGTGTTAGCCTAAGCGTTGCTGCTGCCGCTGGGCTCATGTTACTTAAAATTAACACCACAGCCTTAAAAACCTTACATAAAACTATGTGGTGAAATTTTCTGTTGATTGTTTGAAATAAATAAGTGAGATAAGAGCCCAGACAAAATTCTTCGGGAGGTGCAGCCGTTAGGGGTGGGGTAGGTGTGGGATGTGGGGGTGGATAACAGAGCTCTCGAAACGTGAAGCACTTTTGCAAATATGTGATATTTTGATAAATTAAGTAGATATTTGAGCATTACACAGCTACATTGTCGCCTGAAAATATCTTAAAAGGTTATTTTGTGGCCCAGAAAGGGTAGTCTGGGGAAAAGGAGGATCGCATTTGTCGGCCACGGTTGTCGGAGCCTGTGCGTGCTTGTAAGCACGGCAATGGCGGAGGAGCCATGAAAAATCTTATTACTTTTTCTGGGTCACAAAATAAACTTTTAAGATATTTTCAGGCAGAATGTAGCTGTGTAAAGCTCAAATATCCGCTCGATTTATCAAGACATCACATATTTGCAAAAATGCTCCGACGTTTTCGGAGACGTCTATTTTTTTTTCATGCTTTGTGGCAGCTTTAGAACATCTGTGGCATCTATTAATGTCAAATCTAGCCTTTATTTAACAACATAAGCAAACTCTATGTTACAATGATTGCACAGCCGTTAAGGATCAAATCAGTTTCTGAAAAATGTTCTGTTTTTTCTCCTCTGCTTGCTTCTTACTGTCTTTGAGGCCGATCGGGACCAGCACTCCTGCTGTTGGACAGAAAGACATCAACTCAGTGGTAAGTATTTTGGTTTTCCAATATATTAGCAACTGTCAGTGACATTTATATTAATCAGGCTGAACTTTAATCATACTTTAGATCAGCCTGTTTTACTTATTGTTTTATTTGTGCTTTGGTTTGGGGAAGTTGTTTCTTTACTGATCTTTTCCTGTCTTCTGTTATTAGACTTGAGATATGACTGCACTATGCTGTTGCTGGTGACTCCAGTTAATTCTACAAGACATGCTGTGTAAGTAAACAAACAACAACAGTTTAGTCTGCATTTCTTGAAAGATCACATCCCAAACTTAGTTTAGAGGGTCTACACTGTATATAGTGAAGTCTGCAAGTTTTCTAACAGCAAAATTTGTTTTGTGCCCAAAATCATTTTGCACATCATTAGAATGAAAGTTATTGGCCATGTTTGCATAGCCCTTTTTAAAATGATGCTTTCATGACATTATTGTATGCTGGTGGTGGTCACTATGCAGACTGACAATTGGGACATTGAATGTCACCTCCCGTGGGGAGGGAGCCTGAGATCGTCTAAATTGAGTCTGTTCTATACCAAATGCAGAAAAAAATGTTTTAAGAAAGCAATTAAGTTCATGTTCAAAAATATGACTGTTTGCTTGCAGGACACCAGGAGAGATGAGTCCTCCGTCACAGATGGTGTGGTCAGTGAAGATGGTCGCCTGCAGGTTCAAGCTCATTGCATCTCCAACCCACATCCACTGCCACTGTACTTAAGGGAAGTTAAAGACTTTCTTCTGCACCTACATTTGGATCACCTCGATCCATGACAGTCATTCAGGCAGTAATGCCTGGACTGGAAACAAGCCATCCTTAAAATAATACAACATTCCAGCTCATGTGTTGGAATGCAAAACAAATGTGTTGTTTAAATTAGAGACTGCACTTGTGACAGAACAATAAATATTTTATTCTGATTATATAAGTAATGTAAGTACAAAACAAACTGTGGTAGGCCTAAACTTATTTTCAGAATAATTACATCTGAGACTTTGTTTCATTGTAAGATTAAAACAGTGATGGCAATATAATTGTTTGTTGTTCAGCAGAACAGTGTCCAGTATGTTGGCTGTTGTACTTTGTGTTTGAAAATAAAAGTTGGGCTCATTTTAACATCATTACAAAAATTGTTGTTAATTATTTTTAATCATATTCATGTTACCACAAATTGTTTTTTCATTTAGTTGAGCTTAACATTTTGTCAGTAGGTAAACAATTAGTATTGTACAGTCAGAAATATCAAGTTATTGTTAATACTGCAGACTTGCAATGTATAAGTTGTCCTAACAGTCATCTTAAGTAAGCTTTACTTAGTTTTTTTGAGGCAACGAGTTTCCATAATTTTTTGAGTTCTGGGAACTAACAAGGCTGTACAGTGTACTCAAAATGAGTAAGTTGCCCTAACTTGGTCATCTTACGTAAACTTGATCCAATTTTTTTGAGTTCTGGGAACAAATGAGCTTGTACAGAGTACTCAAAGTAAATAAGTTGACCTAACTTAGTCATTTTTAGCTAAGCTTTACTCAATTTTTTTGAGGCAACGAGTTTCCATAATTTTTTTGAGTTCTGGGAACTAATTAGATTTTACAGTGTAGTGATACTTCAGATGTACTCGATATAGCAAATAGTACCCCCCCTACACACACACAAGCACACTCCGAGAAGAGCGGCAGATGGAAGAACCTGCTGGTCAAAAAAAGCCTGAATACATTTTTTTGTGTTACACATTCCGCTGATTACCTTTTATTAAGATAATGAGGTATTCTGCAAAGACCCGTTTTGTTAATGTTTGGTCAGATGGTTTTGGTTAGACAAAAGTGCTCATCAGAGCTAATTAGAGGCTCAAAAGGGGGCAGGTGTTTGCAGAATCTGACTGTGTGTCAAACTTAGACAGACAGAAGGTCCAACCCAGATCAGCACTGACAGAAAGGGGAGTTTCACTGGTGAGGTCCACTTAAGCTCAAACTGGGCTGTATGCGCTCCATGGTGTAAAATGAGTTTGACATTCCTGATGTATGGGGACAGTAGGTCCACAGGCTTCACTGAAACCACAATAGCTCGGATGTCGTCCTGCTTAACAAGGTCTGTGTCAGGTGTTGGGGAACCAGGACATACTGATGAGAAGTGGACGGCTGGAACAAGGCATACATGGACAAGGACTGATAATATAGAATTGATGGATTGCTGCTATGCCAGCTGATAAAATGACTGGTGTGAGTGGCTCCAGTAGATTTCAGACACAGCATCAGAGGTCCAGAAGAGCGCACTCCTACAAACAACTAAAATACTGCACAGGATCCTCAGTTTCCCATTCCTCCGGTCGAGGACCCGAGCTTGAGGAGCACACGTGGTATATGTATGTATATGTATATGTGTGGGTTTTCTTTCAAATAATATAGTCAGTGTAAGTCTAAGTAATCCCTGAAACTAAAAGGTTCAGATTGCTCTAGCTTCAGTTAGTATTTCTTTTCTAGTCTTGGCTCTATGTGACATCAAAGAGAGCGAGTATCATCTCGAGCACACGGCGCTGGATAGAGCATAGAAGCCCCACCCACCTGATGTCAGTCGGAAGTAATCTGGATAAAAGGGAGAAGTTAAAAAATGCTGAGGGATTGTACCAAGGTCCAGTGTAAAATAAATCTGGATTATTTAGAACTGTGAATCATGCAAAGTTACTAATAGGTCCCTCTTAAATCTATCTGAATATGGTGGTAACCATTTTAGATCCTGTTTCCAAGACATCAGTCTTCACATCTTTTAGCTTATGAGCTTGGCGTTGAAAAATTCCAGAGCCACGACCTTGACACCGTCCAGCACCTCTGAGATAAATTGCCATGCAGACTGCAGGCCAGGCTGTATCATGTACCCTTTGTAGATGACCTCACGTGTGCTGCTTTAGTTCAATGGGAGCAAATCCCAGCAGTCAGACCCCAAAATGTTGTGGAAATTCTGATTCTGATTTGGAAATTTTTCCCAGAAGAGTGCAGGCTGTTTCGACAGCATGTTAATGAACAGAGTTGGGTGTAAAGTTCAGGTGTCTGCAGGTGTACTTTGTAACCCCTCAGGGGTCCAAACCCAAGGACGGGAACCACTGGTCTGCATTATTAATAGTAATTATCTAATAACCTTCATTAAATCTTTTTTTCTCTATGCTCTCACTTTCAAACCAGCCAAAGAGGACAGCAAAGAACGTCCTACCCCTTAGAGCCTGTCCCCATTTCAGAGTCCTCTTCATTCCTCCCTGTCATGAGTCATTGTTTGCTAAAGTTTGCACATCGTGATGTGATTGAATAGCCGGTGTGACATACTCCACCAGCGTTTGATGGACAGGAATTAGAGAAATCTCAAATTTGACATCAGTACCAAAACCTGCTTTACAATAAATACATAACAGATTACTGGAGACTGACAGTGTCGAGGTAATGTAAATGTGTGTGAGAGAGGATTAATGACATGCACACACACACTCACACATTGGGCAGAGAGAGGGACACAGGGAATGTCCGGCAGGCCTGTACCAGCTGCAGACAGAGAGGCGTCTGAGTAAAATATGAGCCCATGTGTCTCCCGGATACAGTACGCACATGCGTGTGTCCACACAAACACACACACACCTCTGCGAGTGGGTAAGTGAGACGTCAGGGTCACCAGGAGGAGATGATGACATGGCGCAGGGGGTAAAGTGAATAGCGGGGAGAAACAGGCCGTATTTCATAGGTTAGTAGCGCTCTATATGGAGAGGTTGAAGGGAGGTTCCATACATGCTGACAGGCATCACTGAGTGTACTCAGATACACAGTTTGTCAGTGTTGCTATTTAAAGTCTAGTATTATTTCGACTGGTGGAGAGCACTGTTGCCTTACAGCAAGGAGGTCCTGGGGTTGAATCCCCTGGGCTTTCTGTGAGGAGTTGGCATGTTCTCTCTGAGCGCTCCAGCTTCCTCCAAAAGTCCAAAGACATGCATGTTTAGGTTAATTAGCAAATCTAGGTGTGAATGGCTGTCTGGCTCTTTGTGTTAGCAAAGGCTGGAGATCTGTCTCCCCTTCCCATCTTTTCTATAGTTTTAGTTTTGGTCTCCTCTATGGTACATTTACATAATTCACAGTACAAAATTGTTATTTTTTTAGCTGGTTTTTGGTGCAGCCAGTTTGAGCTCCTCTCTCTTTAAGCCAACTCTCTTTTGATTGGCTGTCTTTCACAAACAGAAGGTTTGTGCAACCTTGTGTGCCCAAGATGATCAGGATATATTCTCCCTCTGACATTATTAAAACTTTCCATCCATCAGTTTTCTTATATTCTTACATTTCTTATAGCTGTCATAGAATGAGAGGCAGGCTACAGCCATGACACTATATTAGAAATTAACATGCATGTCTTTGGAGTCTGGGAGCAAGAGAACATGCACAGAAAGGTCCTAGCTGGTCAGAGGACTCAAACCCAGCTGTGAGGCATCACAGTGGTGCTGCATCATGTTGATGAGATCCAAGAGAAGAAATAGTTTCTGAAAGCAGGCTGAAACATTAGCTTTTAGCTCACAGGTGATTGTTTGTACACATCCTGCCCTCATTACTGCCCCTGTTTAATATGTGACTCTATCACTGTAACAGGATATATATGATAAAACACTGTATTACTGTAATATTTGTCAGCATAAAGCTGCCATAAGGATGTAACCAGGTCTGCTCATATGAGGCTGAAAACTCCCATAAAATATTGAATATATCTACCAGTTTTACTCTAAATACGTGCATATTTTTAACAAGGTGGCCAAGGTCATTTTTAATCTTTTCATATCAAGTTGTGGAAATTCATTATTCAGTCAATATTACTCAACAATGACTCACCATTCAGGTTTCAAATATTCTGCATTTGGTTGCAAAAATAATAAAAGTGCTACACAAAAGGGCTTTTTTTCAGTCTCTTGACCTTTGGGATCTCTGCTGCGTTGCTTGATGGATTCTGACCTCTAATGTTCTAAGTCATCAGATTTTGGTGGATTAAAAAAAAGGGAGTTAACCAAGAAAGTCAAAAAATATTAGACTTGGTGGTTTATTTATGGAGGTAAGTGGTCTAATATCACGTATCTGTAAAGTGGGTAAAAATGTGGATTTTTCAAGCACCATTCACCAAGTGAAAAAAAGACACTTCAAAATAATCACAAAGAAGTCTGGTATTAACTTTCCAAGACTAAGGGAGTCAAAGACATGGCAAGTTGAAGCATGAACTCAACACATGGTGATGAGCATTATGCATTAACATTAAAAACATCCATGAGTGGTGATTTGTTCGCATTTATCTGCAAAGATAAATTGTCATGTATCCCTAAAAGAGAGGATAAGCTGCTGCTTTTAATGGACATGTGCTTCAGTGAATGTTTTTTTATAATCCATAGTCAAAATGCCTATTTAACGATGGCTCGCACATTTAAGCAATAGAGGAAAAAATACAGTGAGACAAAACAAAACAACGGAATATTTTAAAAAAATATTTTTCACATCACTTTTTAGAAGATGCCCTTCTTCCTCCACCTTATATACACAACAGTCGAGTGGAAAAATAATGCAGGGAGGCAAGGAGACACAAACAAGCAAACCAAAAATCACTGCTGCATAGATAAATATCTCTCTATTTTTTAGTGTTTGTGTCTTGAAGGCTTAAATGTGCACAGCTCTTAAATCTTTGCCCGCTTGTCGCTGATGCTCCAGGTGATTTATTCTCTGAACATGAAGAACGAGGAACAGGAGGCGGCCCTGCAGGCGTTGAGCAACGCCCACCACGACGAGCTGCACCGGATCCTGATGGAGACGTGCCACGAAGGGGAGGGGTCAGCCCTGAGGACACGCCTCCTGGAGCTGCAGGAATCTCTGGATGAGCAGCAGCGAGTCGGGGCCCAGGTGTGTGCATGTGTGAGTCCTTGTTTATGGGGTTGGGGGTCGGGGTGGGGGTACGCTGATCATCAGATGAGTTGCTGAAGGACTTGTTGTGTCTCTGTAATTTAATGTCTAACCTCCCAGTGAGGGCAGCAAATCAAACCTGGCCCTAACATGACCTACGGCAGCCAGCCTCGCTCAGAAAGCCCGTTACTTTAACCAGTCTTCATAATTTATATGCTGTGCACCACAATAAAACATCAACATGAATCATAAATACCCACATGACTTTCCTATCGAGTCCGTGGGGGGGAACAAAAAAGCGTCTTAACAACTAAATACATAAAAAATGCACACGGGGACCTAAAACTTTTATTTTGAAATGTTTTTCCTTTTTATCTGTCTGGTATGTCTGGCATCTGTCATGTTTTTTCATTTCGTACTGTCATTTTCTCGAGTCAAAGCAGGTAGATCAGCGTGGGTCTGATATAAGAAAACACCTGTACAAACCTACCAGACTCACATAGACAGGCTTTCAACGTATGAACCGCAGGGATGTGTTTTTAAGTGAAACAGGCTACAGACAATGATAAGTGTCACACATCAAACAACCTGGAACAGGATTAATGCGCCAATAAAAGAAAGCCTTATCACCTTTAGAGCAGACGAGTGTTGTAGCGCCACTGGTGCAAAAACCATGAGAATGTGAGTGTGTCAAAAAAACTGCGTGATATCTCTCACAGGTGCCTATGAGCATAAATGACATAACATCTATAATAAAACACTTATGCTAATAAAATTTGTCTCTAACATCTTTAATTTCATAGTATTATCTTGTTTTGGCACTTTTTAAATCAGTCTAGTGCTGCTGAGATCTTCCACACAACCACCTCTAAGCCTCTTACACAAAATAGGCCGAAAAACAGAAAATATTCATTGAGGTGAAGTTAAAATGCCTCATTTATGATGTCAGTGGTCAGAGATGAATGGCAGGACTGCTGCAAGCTGATAGAAGGGCAACAGTAACTTATTAAATATCCCCTTGTTAAGAAGGTGGTATGCAGAAGAGCAGCGACAGCAACAGAAGACCACATTAGGTGCAACTACTGTCAGCTAAGAACAGGAAGCTGAGGCTATGGTTTGCATGAGCTCCCCAAAACTGCACAACAGAAGATTAGAAAAATGTTACCTGATCTGATGTCTCGATTTCTGCCGTGACATTTAGATGATAGTGTCAGAATTTGGCATCAAAAACATGAAAGCATGGCTCCATCCTGCCGTGTATAAGCAGTTCAGGCTGCTGATGGTGTAATGTTGCTTGGGATATTTTCGCGGTACTCTTTGGGTGCACCTAACAAAGTGGCTGCTGAGTGAGCTGAATAGTTGCAGTGCACGTTGGTTTTTGCATAAATATTACAATGTTACAGAACATTTCCTGAAATTCACCTCTGGAAAAGAATAATAAGCTAATAAGCATATAGTATTTGTTTATTTGTTATCACAGTATTGAACAGTGTCAACACACATTCCTGCAGATCTAAATATTAAGAATAAGGGTTCCATAAATGCCCCAAAACGGCAAATCTTTGGGTTCAAATGAGGCTTATTTTGCAAGAAAAGTATAGCTAATATAACTAATATGGAGCTATGTCAAGGAAACCCACACAGTGTCTCCCCCCTTGGTTTATAATTTTTGCAGCTTGCTGCATGTTGAGGCTTCTTTCTGATTTCTGGTTTTGTGACTTTTGAAGAAGTTGTTTGCGGCTCTGAGTTGCCTGAGCTCGACATTGCAGGCTGGTAATGATGTTTTGCCACATACTGAGTATTGTGTGAATGTCACAGCGTTACCACTAATTGGCCAGTCTGGCCTTTTACAAATGTTTTGTATAGTCTGTGTCCACACTGTTCGCTCCAGCCGTCTGTACAGTTCCCAGATCTCAGCACAGTGAAACACCTTTGAACAAGCATGCATTTGTTATTGCATAAGTATCATTGTAGCACGGAACAAAGTGTGAAAGGCTTTTCCGAGTGTTGTTGGAGAAAAATTAGGCGCTTTTTAGGGAAGGTGGTCACTGAGTTATTCTCTCGTCCTCTGTGGCTCCAGGTGCAGGCGGACTTTGAGTTCTTCCGCATCCAGGCGGAGGAGAGGGAGCGTGAAACGGAAGCGGAGCTGAGAAAAGAGTTTGAGGAAAAGCTCCAGGCTGCGCAGGAAAACCTCCAGGAGGCCAAGGCCCAGATCAGTGTTGCCCAGGAGGAAAACCTGAGACTGAGCAAAGAACTGGAGAATGCTGAGGAGCAGATCCAGCAACTAGATGACAAATGCGAGGAGCTCCAGAAAACAGTCGTTGATGAGGAGAAAAACAGGAAGGAGGAGGATAGGCAAAGAGAAGATGAGGAGGAAAAGAAGAAGAAGAAGGAGGAGAGGAAAATGGAGCAGTGCGAGGAAAGGATTAAAGCCCTCCTGGAGGAGCTAAAGGCACTAAAGGAGGAGAGGGATCGAGCAGAGGAGGAGAAGAGGCGAGCCGTGAAAGAGGAGCGGGAGCAATGGGAGCGAAAGGTGAACGATCTAAACGAGGAGAGAGAGGAAATGAGGAAGAAGATAGAGGCGGAGTGGAGGGAAGAGCGGCAGAGGTGGGAGGAGAGGGAAGAGGAGGAGAAGAAAGGGATGCACAGCGCTCTGCGGGAGAGGGTGAAGAGGGCCGAGGCAGAGGTGGAGAGTCACCTGGAGAGGCTAGCCGAGAGCAAGAGAAACACAGTGAAGCTGCAAGAGCGAATACAGGTACGCGCCTTTTCTCTCGTCCCTGCGTGCATAATCCAGCGCTGGGAAGGGAAATTGAAATGTTGCAGCTTCCTGTCTCTGATGCGCCCAGCTAATAGTGTTGATGGGAAAGAAGGGAGTGAAGTAGAAGCAGAACTGGGGGGTGGAGGGTGAGTGGGGGTGGGGGAGGCATCTTGCTTGTCTAACCACAAGCTGCCTTCCCTGAATGTTATTCCCACTGCCAACTAGCTGCTAATGAGTAGTTGGAGCAGGATAGATTCGCTGCACCACCTCACGCATGAGCATTAAGAAGCCCTGTGAGAGCTGGCATGGAGCTGACATGCAGTAAGTCCTCACAGCAGACCATTAAAGGCTTGCAGCTGGGCAAGACAGCTCCCTGACTCACCACATTTCATCCCTCATTTTTTTTCTGTTTGTCTGATTGTGTTCACTCCCTCCTCCCTCATCTGTGTCAAATTTGCTGTCAGCCTCTCTCTTTCTCGTCTTTCTCTTTTTTTTCCTTTTCTGTCCCCTCGTGGCCTCTTGTCAACCCGCAGTACTATTCTGCATCGCCTGACCTTAATTGCCCTCATGCTAAACTCCTTCCTGGCCTTTATCCCTCCCCTGCAGGACCTGGAGGAGGAGCTGGAGCTGGATCGCAGGCGTGTGTCCGAGGCCGAGGGCGTGGCCAAGCGGGCTGAAGAGGAGCTCGCTGTAGCTAAGGAGCGGCTGCTGCTGCAGGAAGACGAGCTGCAGAGCAGAGCAGGTAGTCTGCCTCTCGCACCTGTCAATCTTACCTGCCCTGCTCGGAGCGAGCTTGCAAAAACTGAAGCTGTGCCGGGTGCACGTCCCCATTCCTCATTCAAACCCGCCGTTAATTAAGTTTTCCGCTCACGCTGCCATAATATGTAGAGAAATGTAACAAATTATTCATTTCTGCTCAAAGGCAAACAGTTTCATCAAACTGGCATCTCACCCCGTCAGCACAAAACTCTGAGTTTTATTTATCGCACAGGAATGGGTTTTAATTCAGACCCTTCCTCAGTCAGAACTGGTCAGATGATCCATTCTGCTTCTGCTATAGACGATCAATCAATTATTTTGTGTGTTAGAGGAGCTGCTGAATCGAGGAGGCTGCGAGGTGTGTGTGTGCGCTGAAATGGAGGAGCTGAGGAGCCAGGTGAGCCGTCTGCAGAGCAGGAACAGAGAGCTGGAGCTGCAGAGCAGCGGCCGCAACAGCGACCACGCCAGGCAGATACGCCAGGTAGCACACACACACATGCACATATGGTAAAATTGCAATGTGGACAAAAATATAAGCACAGCATGAATGAGTGTGCTGTGTTGTGTGTTTATAGCACGCTGAAGCACTGTCCAGTTTGCGCTCAGAGATGGTGAGAGCCCAGACAGAAGAGCTGCGTCGCATTCAGAAGCACGCGGACGACGAGCGGGACAAACTGCAGAAGGAGATCCAAAAAGAACGAGAGAGCCTGCGGAGGGAGCGGGAGCAGGAGAGGGATCAGTTCGAGAAGGAAAGGAACCGAATACGGCGAGAAAGAGACGAGGAAAAGGAAGCGCACCACAGACAGCTGGAAGAGGTCAAGGATCGCGTGAGGAGAGAGAAGGAGGAAGAGGTGGACCGCCTGCGCAAAGAGCTGGAAGTGGAGAGGGTCCGCATTCGTTCCCAGCTCGACAAGAACATCGAACAGGTCGAGGTGGAGAGAGCCGGCGTGCAGCTGAAGCTGGAGGAGGAGAAGAAGAGGCTGGCGGAGAAGGCCGAGGAGGACAGGAAGCGACTGAAGGAGCAGGTGCGGAAGGCGATAGAGGAGGTGATGAGGAGACACGCGGCTGAATTAAACGGCGTCCAAGAAGCTCTGAGCTCCGAGAAGAAAACCAACCAAGAGGTCAGCATGTGTCTGCACACATTTAACTTTAACAGACATCTGCCACAGTGATCATAACAGGAGAAATCAGGTTAGAGGGGAAAACCGGAGAAAGAAGCTGCATTTTTGATACCACTTAGTGACCTGACCTGTTTGGCTACTATATTTAAAAACTGAGGCTATATATCATAAATGAGCATTAGTAATTTTGCACTGGAACCCAGTGAGATGATGCTGTAAGAAGTAAGAGGAGGCTGGCTCTGTGTTAGGACCAGACACAGATTCTTTATAATGTGCACTGCTTGCATCTCAAATTTAAAAACGGCCTGCTGTGGAAGCCGAAAAACACAGGCTTCATTATTTTTAGCTTCAGTCACACTTTGGCTGTAATTATTTTTGATATGAGCACAAACCGTTGCCAACACACAGTAAAAATCTCCCTGCCTGCAGTCAAACACGTACCGTAAGCCATGAGGGTCGAGGCAAAAGTTCACCCGTCTAATCCACGAACCTGAGAAAAAGTTTGCGTGGGTCGGGCCACCGAGGAGCGTCGACAGTAACCAGGTTACTGAAGTTCACAGAAACGCAGCGCCTGAGTCGACTCTCTTTTGCACAGTCGAGCCTCAGCGGGGGTGCTGCCTGATTAAAACAGAGCTTCTAAATATTTTGGGCTTGTGAAATTTGAAAATAAAGCGAAAGCCTGCATCGCTTGTCAGCAGCTGACGATGTTGAACAAAAGTTTCCTCTTTTTTTAACCTGAATATTTTCAGAGTGATTTGAAAGAAAGGGATTATGGGAAAAAAATCTGTGAACGATTATGTTTGTGTAGCAAAAACGCTTTCCTTTGATCCAGTTAATTCTCTTGTGACCCCCCGTAGGGAGAGTTCTCACCCCCAGATTGAACCAAAAGAGAAATTTAATAGACATTTTTTGCTCCCAGTAAATGTAGAAATTTAAAGATTTTATCATATAATTGCCTACCCTTTGAGCCCTCTTATCATGTTCACTTCATTATTACTAATTATTAATTAGGCTCACTTGTAAGAAGATGACAGAAGGGTAGGGTCGAGTGTTAAAAAGGAGATTCTTTGCTAATGTTATAATAGTTTTGATGAGGATGAATGTTTTTATGAAGGTGTGCGTGCGTTTGGAAGAGGAGAGGAGAGCTGCTGAGGAGCTACGCAGCAGGATGGAGAAAGAAAGAGAGGAGCTGAGGACGAAACTGAAAGATGCCACCAGTGAGGTTAGAAGTCAGGTTACGCTAACTGAGAGTAAAACATCAGCTGTAGTTCCTGTGACATGTGAAGAGAAAGAGATATGTTCTTGTGATCTCAGATCTGTAGGTTGGAGTCACTGATCCACCATAAAGACAAGAAAGACAAGGCGACCCCCGATGCTCCATCCTCGTGTGGAACGCAGTGCTCCCGTCTGGAGGAAGAGCTCCATCAGGCTCGGAGTCGACTGGCTCGCATTCAGGACGAGGCTGAGAGGCAGCGGGACAGGCACCAGAGAGAGATCGCATCCCTGAAAGCTGACAAGCATCGGCTGGAGGAGAAAGTCCTGGAGCAGAGTCGTATGAACACGGAGAGGAATCTTCTAGAGCAAAACCAGAAGCACACGGAAGACCGGATCAGGTAGCAGATCAAACACAGACCTGCCAGACCTGCTCAGGCTTCCATTACAAAGTCTGCTTGTAATCAGCCCCCTGCCGCCGCTCAGCTAAATGATCTTTGGGTAACATCAAAGTCAGGAAGGAAATCACTCCAACTGAAGCTCATGGCATATTCTTTTTCTCTTGCTGCAGTCGAGTTTGAATAAACTTTATTGACTTGGAACGTGTTGTAACAGAACAAACGCACGCCAAGAAATTAGATGTAGCAGCAGAAAAAATTCTGTGTGAGCCGGTAAACGGTGTCGGCACATTAATGAAAATTAAATCAATATCACCAATTAGTCTGCCCTCCCCGACAGACGTATTTTATTAGCCTGTTTTTCACCATGTGCCGACAGTAATTAGAGCATATGTGCAAACAAAAACCAGCCCTCTGCATTTATTTTAAATGTGTTTGATCACCTGAAACTATCAGTTTACACGCAGTTCCCCCTTCAGTACATGTCCTCTTTTTTCCCTCATTCAAATACACCCATTAAAACCCAACCTGTCAGCTGAACATATAACAGGTTATCTTATTATCTTAATATGGCAATGCATTAATATAAAACTCAGATTTTATATTTATGTACTTTATGGAATTGGATGCTCCTCTGCATGTTTGCTGCAAAAAATAAATAGGAACTGCTTTGCAATGTTAGACGGCATATAACCAGAAGAAATTTTAAAAAGTCATTTTGCATGTAGGTTAGCTGTGTCTCACTCTTTGTTCTGATGTATGCCTCCAGGGCGGAGTGCGAGGATCGTCTCAGAGCAGAGTTCAGGATAGAGATGAACGCCGCCGTCGCCGAGAGCGAGCAGAGATGGCAGAGCCGGGAGGAGGAGCTGCAGGCTCAGATCTCTGAGCTGCAGGGTCAGCTCACCGAGCTAGAGTCGCAGGTGAGCCCTCTGCAAATCGAATTATAGAAACCCATTTGTGATGCTTGGCCCTGATTGTCTCTTTAGAAACGTAATCAGGCTGTTTTGCCATTCTGCTTTGGCTTCATTATTCAAATTTTGCCTGAACAGATGAAAAATAATCAGGCGGGTTGGCAGCGTAGCTGATATCTTGAATCAGGCGTATTTATTTAAAAACAGCCGTGCAATTAAGGTTCATTCACTGCAAAAGAGCAGCGTGACTCATGTTCTCAGAGCAGTCGTGAGATCCAGCGTTAAAATAATTAAGGTGGGATTTCGGCCACTGGAAGCGCCGTTATGGAAGCTGGAGATCATGGGAGTGGCTGTCCAAACTGTTCGTTTCATCTGAGCCAGAGGTCTGAATCATCGTCAGCTTTGCACCTCTTGCTGAAAACCCACGACCTGCCACACCAGCTTGGCTGAAGAGGCGTGCTGACGCGTTTGTTCGATTGATGATGAATTGGTTTCTTTGTAATGACAGCAAACTGAGACAAAGGGAGACATGTTGTTGAAACATACATACACATTTTCCCCTTTGAAAATCTCTGTTTTTTTAAATATGGATGGTGTAATTTTCATGACTTTTCTTTTAGGTTATTGTTATGTAATGATTTTAGTGGTCGAGCCCTCTTGGGTTAAAATTGGGCTGAATGTTGCGCATGAGTTAAATCAGTTTGACAGCCCTAGACTAACTCTTAATGGAACTGCTGCAATGTTCATAGTTGAGTTGAATATTTTTTTTTCCCCTCCTGAGGCAAAGATGATGTCATCATCTTGTTTTGACAACCAATGACCCAAAAAAATATTCAGCTTTCCATCCTAAATGATGGAGAAAAGCATCACTTGCATCCTCAGTAGGGTCATCGGTTGTTTTGGGTCTTTTACATCCTGATCTCTGAGCCTGTATCCATGAGGTATTAGTCCTGGCTTGTCTGTAGTGATCTGAAGTCATTTGAGGACTTCTTCACTGCTGCTCACACTCTGTTGACGGCTTTTCTTTTTACGTGATAACCCAGAAGCTGTAGGCTTTGCAAAGCGATTCTGCTGTTAATCTCCCATTTGACCCCTCGTCAACGACCCTTGTTCACCAGTTCGTATTTCCCCCTTTTTCCTATCACTGGCCCATCCAGTCCTTCCAGGTTCCAGAGTGGTCTCTGCAATGTTTTTAGGAAATTTGACTTTGTTTCCCAGGCCCATCTTCATCTCCCTCCTAGGAGGCATTTATAAATTTTCCTGCTTTAATAAATGTGACACATAATCCAAGCGATGGTTGGTACACGCATTGGTATTTATTTACTCTAACGGAGCGCTCAAAGCAATTTTTACTCCAGGTCACATTATTCTTCTGTGCCTTTAAGTGCTTTTTAACTGTCTCTCACACACACACTCACTCAGATGGATGCATCAGGGTAAACCTGAACACCAGCCCTTTGCTGAGCAGAGGCCATGCTTCTCTTCCCTTGGCACAAGGGGTATGTTGGAATTGTTGGCTTCCAGAAGAGGTTAGATGGCCTGGGTAAAAAGTCACACACATGCTAAAGGTCAAATGTACATAATACAAATTTACCTGATACATATCCAGGTCAGTTTATTAGCTGTGTTAAGTGCTTTGTAGCCTCTAAAAACAGTTGTGTAAACTCTAATCATTGCCAAGTCTGGGAACATGACCCTGACTTTGCGTCCATCACGCCTTTGCTTTGTTTTGTAGCTTTCTGTATGGCAGAAATCCTGCATTTCAAACTTGAATGAGGACTTTAAAAGATGTGGGTGTTTACGAGGCAAAAGGAGTCTCTCTTATTGTATTTTAAGCGTAGGAAACAACAGCTCTGGATGCGCTCTAGAAAGTTAAAGTCGGGATGTTTCATGTAATCCGTTCAACTTTTTGGGCGTGTGATGGTAAATTGTTGGAGGGCTCCTCTAATTTGTTCCATAAGCCTGCTTATTTATTCTGTTTGAGTGTGCACATTCTAAAACAAAAGTGGCATCTCCATTTAATTCTTGCTGCAGACTCATTATCTCAGGATTACTTTGACAGCACGGAGAGCCTTAAAAATCCTTTGCTCCCAATTTGTCACCAATGCAGGCAGAGAAAAAGAAGGCAGGCCAGGGAGATGATTGCCACGTGAATCCTGAAATTGACAGGTTGAGGAAGGAGGTCCAAGACACAAAGGAGATAAACAAGAAACTGAGGGAGCTGCTGCAGGTACGCACATGATGCACAGTCATTTTTAAAAATCCTACGTGCGCTCGTTCATAGATTTTCTCTGTGATGAATAATTTAGCAGCTTTGATGAAAGTGCCGCAGTGAATAGGCAACATTATGTTGGTCTGTGAGTGTGTGCGCGCGTTTACTGCAACAATGGGTTTTTGTGAGCTTAAGAAAAATTGCAGCTGTGGTTATAAAAAAAAATGTGTGTTCATTTGTTGGAGGAGCCCCAAACGCAGTCGCTAACCGAAGAGAGACACAGTCATGCCATGGCGCTGCAGGCGTTAGAGAGACGGGCAAAAGAAGAGCTGCTGTCTGAGAGGAACAGACTTCAGACAATGCACCACCTGGAGCTGGGTAACACACACACACACACACACACACACACGTGCACACGCATTAACATTAGCATAAGCACATGCAGGCATTAACACACTCTGGATAACATGTACACAGCTGCATGAGCAAAATAAGCAAGCACACACACACACATGCACAACGATATACACATTGCATTGAGATTATAAATTCAACAGTGAAGTTGCCATTGCCATGGATACACTTCACCATGGCAACAGCAGAAGGGTACCTGTAACAGTGGGGCCCATTGATTTTGTTTTCTGTATGTGGTTTTGTGTGTGTGTGTGTGTGTGTGTGTGTGTGTGTGTGTGTGTGTGTGTGTGTGTGTGTGTGTGTGTGTGTGTGTGTGTAGATAAGCAGCGAGCAGAGCTGACCCAGCAGCACACGGAGTGGAGCAGACAGATGACCCAGAGACACATGCAGCAGATAGAAGACCTACAGGCTCAACTACAGGCGCACACACAAATGATGGCTCTGCAACAGGTAAATCACTCACACCGTGTGCGCACAAACACACACCTCTCGGCCTTAATACCTGTGATTCATTGCCTGTAACTCCAGCAAGTTGACTTCTGTTGTCTACTTTATTCGTGTGTGTGTGTGTGTGTGTGTGAAGGACCTGAAGCAGCAGAACCAGTACCAGGTGTTTGAGCGACAGCTGGATGAGAGTCGCTGCGCCATGCTGGAGCTGCAGAGAGAAAACGCAGCACTGAAGAAGCAGTTAAAGGAAAGGTATGGACGGTAACACTGAGTCCATCAGTCAAGGCGAAAGCCATCGATTTTACAGAGAAACTATGAATGTTTGGCATTCACAAAAATACTTTACACCTATTTTCTTGTCAGTTTAAATAGTTTGATGGAATTGTTTTGCAACTGGGACCAAAGTGAGAACTAAATGAATTTGCAGTGAATGCCACACTGGAAGCAGCAACGTAAAATAAGAACTCATGAATGACTTAGCTGAGCGAACCAAACAAAAGCATGGCAGCTAAAGTAACTCAAATGTGTTAATTGTGCCAGAATCAGACATGGACCCAAATGCAGATTAAAAAACTGAGCAAATGGAACAAAAATCAAACAAACTTTATTTAAAAAAGCTGATTACTGCGTTAACAAGCAGGTAGGAACTGAGGGTGAACGAATACCAAAACACAACAGACAAGACACACACAAACACACACACACACACAGAGGGCTGACTGAGGATAAGACTGCGGTTCGATCCAGACACGGAGCTAATGAGGGCGGGCAAACAGTAACAAAGGAGGGCAAAAAAGAAAGGAAAAAAAAGAAAAATGAAGCAAAACTGCAACAAATTGCTTGAGAAAACTAATGTTCAAAGTAAAAGAGAAAATAACTAAAAGACAAGAAGACTAAAACCAAACACAATGACAGAGGCAGGGAGGGAAATAACACCAAGAGCGAACAAACTGGTGAGCTTGTATATTTTTAACTGCACTAGCTGTTCCCAGCTTCTCACAGTCTCTATGTTAAGCCAGCCAAAGCTCCTCCCCGGAGCTTCGCATTTACCCGTCATCTCATCTAAGTTTGGAGGAAGTTTGCTAAACTTTTCCTTTGAGCTCTGAACACAGACCAGGATGTTGGAAATGAAGTCTCATACCCGAACCCAAACCTGTGACAGCTGCAGAGGAAGAGGACGAAGGAGACAGAATAAAGTCAAAATAAAAAAAAACAACCCAAAAACCCATCAGTCTTACAAATGTTTCTAAACACCCATGTCACATGACCACAGCAAACTGAGACCCCAAATGACTTGATGCTGCATTTGCTCCAAAGCCACATGTGTTGTTTAGCCACACCTTTATATCTTGGCAAAAGAAATACCTATGTACACCTGCAGCCAGGGTGCTGTGAGAATGGATGTTTTTTCCAAGGCTGGAGAGGATTTATTAAAGAAATGAACATTGTTACTTTATTTTCTCTTATAGAATAGAATAGACTATTCTTTACTGACACTGTCATACACATATTATGCAGTGCAGCAAAATTTGACTTGGAAGAAGTAAAAAATATTTGTTACTATAAATCGTAACAAAAGAGTTAAATAATAACATTATTCATGTGATAGTGTAACAATAATGTTCATCTTCTGTAAGCATCGTGAGTTACATTGTTTAACACTTCATTCCACTGTGGACGAAGCGTCTCCCACAAGTATCTCCTGTGTGGCTGCCACGAGAAGCACAGCAGACTTTTTTACTGTTTTATCTTATAACATGTTTTTTCGTGCACCACACTGAATTAATAAGCAGCTGAACCAGCCTCACGTGTGTCAAAACAACAGGGTTACATTAATATTTGCTAAAACACTTCATTAGCGTCACAGCTCGCTGTCGTCAGTGATCCCAGTTTTTTATTTTTTTCGATTGTTTGCGGATTTCTCCAAAACACATGGTGATCATAATTATTGATCATAATTATTGAGAGTCTGGTGTAATATGTAGCTTTCCTGTGACATTATTTCACAATATATGATAGCAAAACTAGGATGTAGCTGCTGCTGTGGAAAGTGGTGTCAGATTGTTTCCAAACTTCAGTTCAGACAGAGTTGCCTCGAATGTTTCAGTGTTTGTTTCGCAAGGCCTCACTTTCCCATTCACCACAATGAAGTTGAGGGGTGAAAAGCAGGAAGGCCCCTACAGTAAAACAGAGAAAAACCCCAAATTAGACGACAACCTGTGAGCAAGCACTTGGCGACAGTGGGAAGGAAAAACTCCTTTTAAACAGGAAGAAATCTCCAGCAGAACCAGAATCAGGCTCAGGGAGGGGCAGCCATCTGCCATGACATCCAGCACATGATCTAGACGAGCGGTGTCAAACCCATTTTAGTTTGTTGGCCGCATACAGCTGGTTTAATCTTAAGCAGGCTGGTCCATTAAAGAAAATGTTGCCCAAGGAAGACCTCCAAATCTTTTCCCCTTTCCCTTAGTGTAAATGCATTTTAAATACATTCACATTTAATGAGCCATCCTTTTATAAAAGTGATGATGAAAAGCCTGGGATGTCTCAAGAAAAATGAGTGCAATTTAAACAGCACCTCTGAGTTTTTCCACGTTATTAAAGAAATCTGTCAGCACTGCTCCCTCGGCTTAACCACTTTCTAAGACATAAATTTGAGAAATGAACCAGCAGCTCATCACTCAGGCTTTGTCCTGTAATTTAACAAACAGAACTTTACAGTTATTAAAAAAAGAGAAGTCCCTCTTTCAGACTCTGACCAGTACATATCTTAAGGGTTGTCCACACAGGAAACGTTTCACTCCTCACACATCGCTTTGTAGCTGATGCTTGGTTGCCTAGGTAACTCTCTAATGTATTTACTACTCTGTCATACGTTAATCAAAGATTTTGAGAAAAGTTTAACTCAGGACCCACCCAGTTTGCATCCCCAGTTATTTCGTTCATTATTCCTGAAGTTGCTGAACATCACAGACTTTCTGTGGTCTTGGATTGTCACTGGTAACTTCCTGTGTGAATATCCCTTTACTTACTTTGGTCCTCTTCTTATTTTTCTTCTCCTTTCGGCTACTCCCTTTGGGGGTTGCCGCAGTTGATCATCTGTCTCCATCTCACCCTATCACTAGCATCCTCATCTGTGACACCAACCCTTCACTACATCCACAAATCTTCTCTGAGGTCTTCCTCCTGTTGACAGCTCCATCTTTTTTCCAAAATATTCTCTATCACTCCTCTGCACAAACTATCTCAAACTATCTAGACAGAAAAGAAAAACTGACACCTTTGGTCTGGATAAACCTGAGAATTTGGTGTTCAGGGCACGTTGTATGCACCCTAACCACTCGGGTAAATACTCTGACACTGACATCACAACCATGAGTATCCACTGATACCAATCTGATGCTGTCTTTCCCCTCGCTTCAACAGCTAAGCTCTGAATAATACATTTGTTTGGACACACTTCATAGCTCCAGATATCAGTTGTGAAGCTAAGCTTGGCAAAACTATCTAAGCAACATCTGTTACTGGAGACACATCTGTCTTTACAGGACATCACTCAAAGTTTAGTTAGCTGATGCAAATGGATTGTATTAGACTATAGTTATGCAGTTATTTGGCTGGTAGACAACATTACTGAAAATGTACTGTAGTATATGGCAAAATAGTGCAGAGGTATAGTGTACGTCTTCTTTTTGTGTAGATTTTTAGCAAGGTTTAAAGGTATTTAACCAGCAAACACCTCTTATTTTGTATTAAAGATGCCACATATGCCATTGTTTTTCCTCTGCTGTGTCCTTCTTAGCTCAGTGCAGAAGAATTCAGAGGCAGAAGAGAAAGAAGAGGAAAGCGCAGAAATAAGGAAGAAGAGGGACGCCCAGCTGGAAGAAGAAGCACAACGTCTGAAGGAGGAGGTGGAGAAGCTGAGAGTGGAAATGGAGAAACTCGAGGAGTCGCAGAAGCACTGGGACGAGAGAAAAGAGGACGACATCAAAGAGGAGGAGCTGGACGAGGAAAAGAGAAAGGAGCGGGAGGAGGAGAAGAGGCGAGAGGAGGTGGAGGAGATCAGGAGGGAGCACAAGAGGGAGATGCAGAGTTTGGTGTCCGAATACAGCAACGCGCAGAGTCACCTGCAGGCGCGAATCGTGGCCTTGGAGAACGAGTGAGTAGAGGAGAGACCCGAGGAGATAAGACACCCGGAGGGGTGGAGGGGTTGGGGGTGCATGGTATCGGGGTGAAAAGGTGTGCAGGTATGTGAGAAAGGTGTGTGTTTCTGTATATGATTTAACTGCAGGCTGCGAGAGCGGGAGGAGCGCTGCAGGCGGAGGGAGCCTCGATGTGACGACCTGCAGCTGGGGAGACTCCAGGAGAGGCTGACGGAGAGAGACCAGCTCATCAAACGATTAGTGGTGAGCGCACACGCAAAGACGATCACTGTAACGCAAAAAATATGACTTTTTTAACCCTCAAAGATCCAAAAATGACCGAGTGGGGTGATTTATGATCCTGTTATTTAAACAGGAACACTTTTTTTTCAATGGTTCGACTTGTTTTTTATCTACTTATATTTATCTGTGGCAGATATTGCATAGTAAGTATAGTTTTCTATGGTTAGCATCAGGGCTTCTGCAGCAGTGCATCCCTGTAGTCTGGATATGTTAGCCATGCTTCACTGGAAAAATACTTATAGATAGATTTTACTTGGACCACGTCAACTTTTTTAATGTAAAACAGTGAGTATACCTGATACAGTCGCACATGATATGTTGTTGATTTCAGCACAGTCTGACTGTTCCAACAAACCCTGACAAGAACTGTTAAAAAGTATATGAATCCATTCATCAAAAAACTTCATATCTAAAATTTCCGTCCATCGTGCCTCTGTCTTTAGGGCTGTATTCCCTAATTGCATCGAGATAGTCAGATTTAGTTCAGGTTTTTTGGTTTTTCAGCTTTCTTTACTGATGATATGAGCATAGATATTACAGAAGATCAAACAACAACAACAGTAGGAGAAAAAGGATGTTAAAGAACATAATACAGACAGATTTTCCATGCCTTGGGTTTGTTAAAGTTGTCAATAAAGGGTTGTGATATCCCAAAGAATAAGTCCCAATTTTCCCTTTTCCAGCTGTAAGTGGTTAATTACATCTCTCAGCAGGGTTAGCTGGGTTGGTGGTTTGTTTTGCTTTCTGTTCAACAGAAAAAGTCTTTGTATCAGCAAGAGCACAAACTGAACCAATATATACCGATTATTTGACAATTCTAGGGTTGCCACCCTAAACCCAAATGGTGCCAGAAAAAACAGACGACATCAGACAAAAAATGAAGTATCTGTGATCAGTTTTGGTGGTTTGTTGCGAAAGGATGGGAAAAATATCCGAATATCTGAAAATATCCGATTTGGGATGATCAAACACATTCAGTTTCTTCAGACATGTAGAGGAACACGCTGTGCAGTGTCACACCCAGATTCAGAGCTTTCATTATGAAATTACATAAGTAAAAGTCTGCTTTATTTTGTACCTTTTTATTTTCATTTATTACAATATTTAGTAATTTAACCACTTTTACAGTAAAAAGAATTCATTTCCTGTATAAAAATATGAATATGAAAAGTTTCAGGAGAAGTAGAAGTCGACAAACTCATGAAATATCACAACAGTAGTTTAAATAAAGGAGAAAAAAGGGGCAAAAGGAACCAAATAACAAAAAGATGCTACAAAAAATAATAAAAAATAAATCCAAGACAGAAGACTAAAGCTCTACTGGTTTTCAAAAGAATCCAAAAATACTACAAAGAGAGCAGAAACTAAACCGAGCACAAACAGGAAACGGTAACCTTTGAGGATCACAGCAGAGAAACACGGGCTGGAAATAGACAGACTGAAATACAACCGGGAGAAGGGGAGGACTGTGACACGGAGAACTAAATGACTGATTACACACATGTAAAACCAATAAGAGTGAAGAAGAAAATCACAGTGGAGCGAAGAAGACAGAGACAGGAAGTAAAACCAACAGAGACACAGTGTGACTCGCAAAAGGCAAAAAGTAAAAGAGTCTGATGTTTGCCATAGAACTCCATTGTTGCACTGGCAGATGCATTATGATAAACATGGACTCTCTCTCTCACACACACATCAACACACACACCAACACACACACACAGTCCTGCCAAAATTACTCACCACTGTCGCAAATATGTATAAATACTCGGCTGAAAATAGTCCTCAATAATTACCCTATTTATTCCTGTTTGAATAATGATTGCTGAAAACTACAGTGCCCATTAGTTTTAGGAAATGAGTGAGTCTTTTAAACAATAAGACTTTATAATTGTGGCCTTTTTTTAAAAAAAGTGCTGACTGCCACAGCTGGCCTGTCAAAGTTGGCTAGTTAAGGTTTTTTAATGGATTTGCTAATAGAATGAATCTTTAAATGACTGTATTGTCTCTTTAGATGAGAGACAGATGCAGATGCAGCTAAAAGAAGTACGTGTGTAAAGTTTTTTTTTCTATAGCTAAGTATTAATACACTACATGGACAAATATTCTGGACCACCCCTATGTTTTCGGTCCCATTGCCACAGGTGTATAAATTCAGTCGCCCAGCCATGCAGCCTGCCTTTAGAGATCTTTGTTTGACTGTGCTCCTGTAGTAAGATTCAACTACTTGGTTTGTGAAATTTCTTCCCTCTGAGATGTTCCACCATCAACTCTAAGTGATGTTTTTACAGAGTGAAGCATTTAGGAGCCTCAGCAATAATGTGGCAGATAATATAAAGTTACAGAGTGGGGTCACCGAGTGCTGAGGCGTAAAAGCCACCAATGCTCTGCTGACTGAATAACTGCAGTGCTCCAAACTTGCTCTGTCAATAAAATCAGCACAAACATTGTGTGCCAGGAACTTCGTGATATAGGCTTCCATGACCAAGCTCCACCTGTAGGTGTAATGTATAGGTGGTGATATACAGTACTTTTATCGTATCTTACTGATACGCTGATGGACTTTTCTTCATCTTTGGGAACACCAAAATGGAAAAAAATATAAGCAAGTTGCTAAGAATTCACAGGCAAACCTGTGACCTACAACCTGTCCATGTGCATTACTAATTTTTTTCATAATTTACTTTTTGGTTACAAAGGTAATCATTGCATTGATTGACCACTGATTTTAGAAGCACTACAGTAGTGCTTTAGTTACTCCACTAAAACCTAGTGACACCCTTGCAGAATCTGCACTCATGAGGTTTGGCCTGAGCACCAGGAGCTTCATGGCTTCCATGACCAAGCAGCTCCTGTAGTGTGTAGGTGGCCCTTAATTCATTTGGGTACCTCTGTGTTCTCGTGGGTGGCTCGAATACCGTTGAACTGAGGGGTGGTCAACATTTTTCTTTAGCAGAGGACTTGAATAAAGTGAGCAAAGGTCCACGTGTTGGATAACTTGATTAACTGGCTACAATAAAAGGATAACCAATGTAAAAGATGTGTTAAAAATGCTACATGAACACTTAAATTAACCTACATCTTGCCCATTGACTGATATACACCACTGCATGGGTCAGCATTAAAACACGCGGTGTAGCACAGACTCACTGCAGTCATTCCTCTTGACATATCTTTAGCATAATGCTGCCTTGTATTGATTTCTTGGAGGTTGTTTTGATTTCCTCTGGAGACTGAGGTGGTCCAAGGGCCCATCTGACTGCAGCATCCCTGGTTTGATTTCTTTCAAAGTGTTTAGTTGCTAAAACTCCCTCTCTAAAGAAAAAAATATACCAAAAAATAATCTTTTAAACACAGACAGACTGATTAAAGCAGCTGCTCTGATCCAAACTCTAACAGTAGCAAGCTAAAAATCAAAATCACCCAGTGTGTTGAGACTGAGAGTTAAAAATCTGGCTGCATAAATGAGCATTTTTCCCAAACCATAAATATTTAAATGACTCAGACTAAACCCAGTGGAACAGTGCCTTCATTAATCATCAGCGGTCATGTGTGCGTAGGAGAAAACTACATTTTTCAGTGTCCTCTGACTGAGTGCTGCATCTACCATCTGTGTGACGTGAGGCAGCTTAGCAAACATTTACACCCTCCAGACACAACTCAAACCCTACAACAACAGCAACAACAGCAACAATTGTGAATAAGGCCAGTGAAAGTCCTTCCTCGTCCTCCTTGCCTCCAGGAAGAGAGGCATCAGCTGCAGCTCCACCCTCCTGTTGCCGGGGACAACAGTAGCCTCGGGCTCTGTGACAGCAAGTCCCGCCCCGGGAGCGTCACGCCAACCACAATGGTGAGTTTGTGTGTTCGGCTCACGCGCGTGAGAGCGAGCCTCCATCCAGCCAGAAGAGCTCGCTGGGCCGAAGCCGACTTTGGTTTCTGGGGCACGAAACAGTGAAACATAGAAGTTCACCCACTCACCACGTCACCAGTGTGTGGTAACGACCCCCCCGCCCCCCTCCCTGCAATAACTCCATCATCACTCGGCTTTTACTAACATTGCATTTGGCAACTTAAGATGCAGATGTGTGAAAGATGTGGGAACTGATATTATGCAGCACTTTTGGCCTGATACATGATGAAATCGATTTTGAGGCGTTCGCGTCTTTAATCAAAGCTTCTCAGGAGTGTGACTAATAAATCGAGGCTGCTGTAAAGTGCAGGATTCTGTGTGCCTTCACTTGCTTGCACTTGTTTGGTGTCAGTCGTGGATATGTGCTTACCGACCATCTGGCGTGGTACATTTAAAAATGCTGACACGCATCATCACCTGCAGCCTGTCGACAGTCTCCTATGATGGCTGCGGGCCACAGATTTTTGTATTTATGTCCATGCATTTGTTACTGAGAAGTTTCAGTAAAACTACACTTATTTCGGGATGCGTCTTCTTCTCCTGTAACGCCTAAACATCGAACACTTCAGATTCTGCTGTTTAGTTTTAATATAAATCATAAAGGACATGAAACATTTTCCTTAACTGCCGATTTAATCAAACTTACTACTTAAAGACAAAATGTGCATTTAGCTGGAGACTATTTTCAGAGTATGATTTAATACATGTGTAGTATTTACAGGACAGAATATGTGGCTGAAAATGAACTTAGGTGGCCTTCATAATAACTGAACACATGTGGCTTTACTAGTTTCACTAATTTCGCTAAATTGACTAGTGGGCACTTGCTTTGCAACATAAACTTACTAACATAAACTAATTTTAAGAGTGGTCTAGCGTAGTAGTTCTCCAGGCTTTCTGAAGGTCTTTTAGTCTTTCTTTGGACATTTGCTGCTTTTTTTATTTTTATTTTTCAGTCCAATATTTGTACCTGAGTTTGCACACTCAGACAGATATTTGTTTTTCTTTGTTTGTTGTTTATTCAAAGGCATTGGATGAACCAGTGTCCTGACTACGCAAAGAACTCATTTTAAATTTAGGAGACTTTTGCAAAATTTCTTTAGTTGAATCTATGAAAACTACCAAAGATACCACAGTAAGCCAAAAGCCTATATCTCAGTAAAAACATCTACAGCAGACGAACATTATCTGAAAGTTATATCTTTAAGAAATAGGAAAAAAATCCAGCAAAGACTTGATACAGCACCTGAAAGATGCTCCTGGCCCTTCAGTAGATCCATCTATGCTTCACTGAATCCTCATCAGAAGTGGTCCCAGTTGAAGGGTGGCTGTCAAGAAGCCATTCTTAAGGAAGGGAAATAGGTAGAAAAGGCTGTGCCAAATTAAACAAGAAATGGACTGAAAATCAGTGGCAACACATCTCATAAAGTGCTTACCCCAATTTTAAACATTTTGCTTCAAACTGTCGTCAGTATGTATGCATGAGGTCAGGAGAGAGGCACAACAGTGAGTCTCTACAGACATCTAGAAAACATGATGGAGGGTCTGTCATAGTTGGCCGGTGGTTTTGGAGATCTTGTCAAAATTGATTATGAATGCAAAAAAGTGCCGTGAGATTTTGATCCACCACGCAGTACCATCTGCAAAGAATCAGACTGGCAACAGGTTTATTTTTCATCATGACAGAGAATGAAGGAAAAGGCAGCCAACATCCAAAGAAGAGCTTTGAATGCCCTAAACTATTCTTGAAGACCACTTAAAGGAATAACAAGAATGCTTGTCTAAGAGAGTTCAGCTGTGTTGAAGAATAAAGGTGGTCAAACCAAAGACTGACTTTCAAGCTTGTTAGAATTCTGCTTTTTCTGTTTTTGCCTTATATACTGTATCTCTATTTATCTTTGCACATTTCTAAAAATCAATGCACCTATTTCCCATTTTTGTTGCAAAACATAAAGAAATGAAGGGCGACTCATGACTTTTACACAGTAGTTTACATTTTTTATACTGGCTGTCTAAACAGCCAAATTCAAGCCAGAAGCTCAAGCTTCAGACTGCTCTAAATTCTCAGTTTCGCTTTTTTCTCCTCTTGGATCTGCGTGGCAGCTCTGGCTGTGAGCACAGACGCCTCGGCCACCTGCTGTTTGGATCTTTTGCTTTTGAGTGGCAGCCAATCAGAAGAAAGTTGGCTGACCTTAAAGAGAGAGGAGCTTCAGCAGCTTGTTTCAGACAGAAGATGAACCGAGGCTCTGCACCAACATCCAGAAAAAGCTAAATATAAGCACTGTTTATAACTGTCAGTCATGCAAAGCTGCTCTGGTGGAGTCCAAGAATAAAATATGTGGGCCTGGATGTGAGAGCGAAGCCTCCTTTAAACAGATATCTGCTTGTAAATATGCAGAATTTGCAGGGAGGAGATTTTCTAGCTTACTGGCCACTTATAGTCTGAGTGCAACTAACCAATCATTTGTTTGAGCAACAAAAGAGAAACTGACTTTGCCATATTAGTCATAAATCAGTGTGTCCAGATTTCTGCTGGTTATACTGAGCGCTCTGAAAATCTGATCCTTTTTTTTTAAACTCTAACCTATGTGTCAATTTTTATTTATTTATTTATTTATTTCCACAGAGGAAAGGTGCCGAGTCGCCTCCTCGTGTCACCAGCATCTCCACAGCCGGCACTTACAACAGGAGCATCTTTGTGCCCCACTCCTCCTCCTCCTCGTCTTCCTCCTCACCCTCCGTCCATCAGCACTCCTCCTCAACCCTCCCCCACCAGTCCTCCTCCCACCCTCAAACCTCGCCCCACTACTCCACCTCCTCCCTCCCACACAAACACACGTCCCTCCCCCTCACCCAGCATTCCTCGCCCTCCCTCTCTCGCTCCGCCAGAACCCGGACCTCCTGCATCCCACCGACCCCGGCGCCGACGGCACCTCTCCCCGTCTGCCCCTCGCCTCAGACGGGCATCCGATACGTGTCCCCCTCCTGCCTGGACCCACACGTACACCTGCAGGCCCACTCAATCAGGTATGAATGTTTTGATTCAGCCTGCTGACTTCCTCAGGGTGAGATAAGAAACCAAAATCAAACTTCACCTTATTTTTAATATTTTTTTACTTTTTAACTTAAGCCTTACCAGGGATATCACATGTTCAACAAGTTGTATTAACAACCTTTTGAACTTTATATAAAGATATGAAAAGATGATAAAAACTAGAGGGAGCAATACAACAATAATTCTTAGTGATGACATTAATCAATCCGATACAACAAGGACTCAGATCGCTGGCATGAACTGGATGTCGGGATTAATCAGCTGTCAGTCTGTGTTAATCTCAGCGCTTAGTTCAAGATGAGCCAGCTGTAGCCGTCCGCAGCAGATCTCTTGATGGAAACCTGCCATACCAGCAGTCATCACTTTCCATGACAGCGTGGCTGGTGATGTTTCCACATTTGTGACTCTGTGTGTTTGTCATGGTGGCAAAATGTGGTCTCGGTCTTGCAAGTACTACTACAAATGCAACTTTAAGTACTAAATAAGTAATTAACTACATCATGACTAATAAATAACGCCAATCATCCCGCTACAGAATCATGTTTTACAACCTTCTCATTCATGTGGATCTTATTTTGACATTTACTGCCAACCTTAATCAGTGTCACATGGGGGCTGGAGCCTATCCCAGTTACCACAGGGCGAGAGGCAGGGTACACCCAGGACAGATGGCCAGTCCCTCACAGGGCTAACACACAGAGAGACAAACAATCATTCACACTCATGGGCAATTTAGAATCACCAATTAACCTAACCCCACTAACTGCATGTCTTTGGACTGTGGCAGGAAGTCAAAAAGTCTAATTAAGACAGACATTTTGAAGGGGGATGTTATCCTGACCTTGCGTACTCATTGCTGTGTGATCATGTAATAATCAGTTTATGACTACTGAGGATTTATGCATACAAATACAACAATAATTCTTAGTGATGACATTAATTAAACCGATACAAGGTTCACCTTGCTAATGCCAGGTTTGACCCCGTCTTGTCTTCAGAACTTTCTTAATTCTTCATAGCACAGATTCAACAAGGTGCTGGAAACATCCCTCGGAGATTTCGATCCACGTTGACATGACAGCATCACACAGTTACTGCAGATTTGTTGGCTGCACATCCATATTGTGAATCTCACCTATTAGCACATCCAAGTGGTTCTCTGTTGGTGACTGTGGAGGCCATTTGAGTTCAGTGAACTCAAAGTCATGTTCAGTCCAATATTTTATTGTCCAGTTTTGATGAGCCTAACCCAAATGTAGCCTCAGTTTCTTGTTCTTAGCTGCTGTAGCACGCCTGCTGTTACTGTAGCTTTCTCCTCTGACCTTTGTCATCAATGAGACATTTTCTATTAGAGAGCTGCCGCTCACTGGATATTGTCTCTTTTTCAAACCATTCTCTGTAAAATAAAAGGAGAGTCCCAGCAGATCAGACGCTTCTGAAATACTCAGACCAGGCCTTCAAGCACCAACTACCATACCAAATTTAAAGTCACTTAAATCACCTTTCTTCCCCATTCTGATGCTCAATTTGAACTTCAGGAGGTGGTTTTGACCATGTCTACATGCCTAAATGCATTGAGTTGCTGCCATTTTATCGGCTGATCATTTTCACTCATGCAACACTTTATTCTTTAAAAACACCTGAACATGCTGGAGCTTGAGCCACAGACCTTCCAACTGGTACACAGCCCACTCTGCCTCGTGAGCCACAGATGTACCAAAGGTCAAACAGCTGTAATATAGTGTAAATACCAGTGAGGTGACGTCTTGTCCTAAAGAAGGTAATCAGTAAATGTCAGTCTTTATAAGCTGAAACAGTCAAGGTCCTGCCGCTTTCCTTTCTCTCTTTTCTGACTGCGATTGAACACCTTGGCATAACAACTAAAGGTGTAATTCACCTGTAATACATGCCATTTAATTCAAAATTGTAATGTAATTATATTCGCATACAAATACTTAAAGGTAGACACACTACCATAAGGGTGTAAGTCGAGTTTTTACAGGAAACAAGGAAGTAATTATACTGTAATTACTTATTATTATTATTATTATTATTATTACTACTATGTAATTTTAGGACTCCATAAGTAACTTTAAGTATGAAGTAACTAATTTGGAATAAAAACAATGTGTTCCCATCTGACATCGCACACTGTACTTTTTGGGGCACAAATTGCCTTAATTTTGTCTTTTTACTTTTTTTTATTCAATATTCATTAAGTAGATGTGCATGATGGATATTCTATTATTTACTTTTTTGCTTACGCTGTAGTTTAAATTCCTGTAAAAACCTGACTTGTTACCAACTTTATTCTAGTGTACTTACGTTAAAGTAGTAGTGTGCGAATATAATAAAATTTTAATTTCAAATAAAATCCTTTGAGATTTGTTTTAATTACAGGGGAATTATGCCCTTAGTCGTGGGACATGTTATAAAATGTTACTAATGTTTTTGTCCCCGTCATGTTTCTGAATTAGTTGTGATTAAAACACTAAACCTGTCTGCGTCTTGTGTCGTGCAGGGGGCCATACCTGGAGCAGAGGGGGACAGAAGGGCTGAAGCAGGAGTGGTTCACCAAATACTTCTCCTTCTGAGCACAAATGCATACAAGCATACAGACACACACACACATACAACAGCTGCAGGTACATCTCATATCCACTTCATTGCTTCTTATACACATCTGTTTGCTTCCCAGACTCAAAAACACACACACACACACAAACAGAGAACCTTGAAAACAGACAACCACATCAACAGACATATGGGCTCATCACCAGCAAGGCCATTTCAAACATTGCCTCAAAGCTCAACCAAAAAGTGCTTCTCAAACACATGCCTGACCTCTTCTCAGACATTGGCCTGCTGGATCTTGTTTGTATAGTTTGGAATGTCGCCATATGTTTTTTTTTTTAAAGGACGTCTTCCTTTTTTAATGCAACTGTTGCCCTAATCCCATCGTGTAACGATTCCAGGCAGGTGTTCATTAAGAAAAAGAAAAAGGAAAAAAAAACAGCAACCAAGTGTCTCTTTGAGTATGGAAGCATTCAACATATTCAATCAAGATCCACATCAAAATGGACACACACGACTCACCATACCAAAATGAAGCTTGTTTCAATGCAAAAATGTATAATAATCTTAATGATGAAATTGAATAAAATATTTTGTTTTTGTATGTGCGTCTTTTTTCTGTGTTTATCACATTCTTTGAGCTTAAGCTCAGATGCTTCTCTGTGGTTCAGGGTATCACTAAAAAGATTCACATCGTGTGTCCGTGCAGTGTGCTTCACCCGCTGCAAGTAGTGCACAGTACAGGAAGGTGGATTTATAATGTTGAAGTAGCTGAAATTCTTTACAAAGATGATTTATAATTAGTTGTAGGGTAAGTTTTGTTGATAAATTACCCAGAAAAATCTGTTACTGACCAATTCATCAAATTAAATACTTGACACATCTGATTTTAACTCACTGTTCCAAAGACGACCATAATCACCTTTCAGGTATTAGTTAAAAATGATTTATAGACTGCTGTTAATCTGACCACTGACTTATTTTTTCATCTCAGGACTTAAACGTTATTAACTCAAAGATAATATACATTTTTGTTTTGGAGGCATCTCACCTTTCTGGAGGGAAATAGTGTACCAAGCTTTCTTCTTGATGGTTATCCACAGGAATAAACCCAAACTACTTTAAGGCAGTTTAGTTATACTTTGTCTACTACTTGGAGACATGTTTCACAGCTTACTGGGCTCCGAATAATCCACTAGATTTCCCTCTGCTGGCATTTTAATGCAGTACAATACATTCCCTATCAGTTTAATAAAGGGAGCCCTTCTTCAGCCCATTCCTTTGTCTAACTGCTTATCAAATTCAGAGTCACGGGAGTGCAGAGCCTATCCCAGCTCTTTTAGAGGCAGAGGAGGGGGTACACAGGAGGACGAGGGACCTGGGCAGGTCCCCAGAATATCACAGGACATACACAGAGACAGATGACCATTGACTAACATTCACACTTACGGCCAATTTAGGATCACCAGCTAAGCTAAGATGGATGTTTTTGGACTATAGAAGGAACACCTGGAGAAAACTAACACAGGGAATACGTGCAAACGCTGACAGATTCAAACCCAGAACCGTCTTGCTGTGAGGTGACAGTTCTGATTACTATTATATTCGACCATACTAAAACAATTATAAATCTAAATACCCTGGTACGCTATAATAACATATCAACTTAACATGCTTCATTTTTTACATTTTCTTACAGACTTTTATTTTATATAAAAACATTCAGAACCCTTAAAATGTGCATTTATTGATTATAACGCTTCACACAGAAGTGAATCCTCTGCCAGATTTACCTGTTAAACGTTCCGTTTACACTACATTTACATACCATATTTTTGAGATCTAATCTTCTCTATTTCCACTTGTGGCCCTTCTGCTTTTCAAATGAAATCACATCACATGTTTGTGAACCGTTTCATCATTAACTAACTAGAGAAAAAAAATGAAAGAAAAGCTGAAACCTGGCCATGTTTGCTTGATAAATTAGTGAATTAGTTGTAGTAGGTGGTGATTAATTTATACCAAGTAACAGATTAAGAACCAATGCAGACTGCAAACACTGAACCACATTGCTACAAGATTAAGAAAGAAAAATTTATCATGATAATTTTTTTCAAAATTTATACTTAGGATGCAAAAAACAAGTGAATGGATTTATTAGAATAACAACATAAAGAAGCTCCACTGACCACCAATATATAATCTTCAGTCATTTTATGACAGCATTGTCTGCACTACACTCCAAGTAACTCTTCTGTGCCGGCGCGTCAACTGGGAACACTGTCTTAACTTAACAGAGGACGAGCGTGAAGAAACATTGCACCCTCTTCATGCTGAAACGGTCTCTGTGTGAGCTTCCTCACACTTTGCGTGAATCCTCGTGCTACTGGAACATGGGGCAGCTCTGCAACGCCTCTGTGGCTGAACTGTACTGGAGGACATTGTCATAGAAACCAGTCAGCTCCTCTCGCACGTCCTTGGCGCTCCTCCCCCCTGAGCCGCGGTACTTCATGGAAAGCAGCTTGGAGCAAAGGTAGTGGAGCCACAGTACGTTGGTATGAGGGTGGTAAGCAGCCCAGTTATTTCTGATAAAAAGACACAAACAGCATGAGAGGATCAATAAATCAACAACAACACTGCATTTCTCACGGTGCTGTCATGAACTTTAACATTTAACCCTGTAATGCCAAGAGTGTCATATTTGATACGTGACTTTCTGAGACTGCTACATCATCAGTGTGAACCGATACTCTAGAGCAGTGCTGTCAAACATAGGGCACAGGGGCCAGAACCGACCTGATAAAGAGTCCAGTCTGGCCCGCTGGACTGCTTTATAAAATGTGAGGGATTTTTTTTTTTTTTTTATTTCCACAGCTTTTCTGTGAATTAACAAAAACTTTCAGTTTTATAATTACAGGACTGTGTGGGCAATGAGCAACCAGAATTGTTTGGTTTTGTTGTAATTTTAAACATTTCTAAAAAATTTAAGTTTAAAGAAAATCAAAAACAGAATATTCTCATCATTTCACTTCTTTTTCCTTATATTGAGATCACTCTGAGATTAAATGTGCAGTTAAACTTCTGTACAGTGACAGACAGGGCAGTCTGACCCACTTAGGATTAAATTGGGCTGTCTGTGGCCCACGACATAAAATCAGGTTGACATTTGTGCTCTGGAGAAAAGGCCAACGGCAGGGAATGTCCTGACCTCCTGATTCACAGGGAATTATGTAACCTCGCCTCACTGCTTTTTTTTTTTTTTCTTTAAATTTGACATAATTACAAACATGTTTTTATGAGTGTGTCAAAGAAAAAGAAATCCTACATAATAGCAAAGCAAAATTATAATTTACTAGAACGTAACCAGTTCAAGTTTAAAAGTATCACTGGTTTCATATTGTTTCCAGGTTTGTTTCCTCATTTCACTAAAAACATTTACTGTACATTTTCATTCTAGTTTGTTTTGTTTAGTAGGTGCACAGTGATAGATGTATAGAGATACAGCTATAGAAAGATAAAGAGACGTAGAGTGAGATAAAGACTTTAAGCCTTTACTGCACAGAGACTGTTACATGGCACATAGGTGTTTGATCACTAAATGGACTGACCCGTTTTCCTGTCTCATGAGTCTGTAGATCTCAAACTGGTAGTCTCCCTGTCCCATGAAGAGCTCTTCATCATTTGAGATATCACAGGACACCGTCAAATCATCTACAACACAAAAGCAACATTTTAGAACTACGACCTAATATTCACTATGTGCATAACACAATCCATTCAAAGTATGACAGTAAGCAAGTAGAAAAATATCTGACCGATTTCTAGTCTGGAGAGAGAATAGTCAATGATGCGAACCAGCACCCCTCTGGTTTCCAGAGAGTGGGTCGTTCCATTGATGAGGAAGCTCCCTGTCTTCTGCTTGGTTGTTTTGACCAGCACATTTCCCCAGTGCAGGTCCCTGCAATAAACAAAGTGTAGGGTTAAACTGTTACAAGACACCAACAAATCATCTAACACACACACGCACAGTTTTGTGTAACACCACATTTCGCACCCACTGTGGGAAAGCTAGAGTTCCAGCTGAACATTTGTTAGTTTCCTTCTCTTTAGACTTTAACTAACGCTAGAGGGTTTTGGTTTGTTAGTGGGGAACAAACGGCATCTGTAAGCATCTTCTTGGGCTCTGGGAAACTGTCAGTCGGTTCTGTAATTTATCAATGTGTGTCAGTACCTGTGTTCAAAGTGAAGCTCCTGCTCAGCAACAGCCAAGGCAGCAGTAACCTGGTGAAGGATGCTCTTCGCCACCGCTAAAGACGCCAACTTGAAAACACAACAAGAGCGTAAATTAGACTTAATAAGTCCTTTAGACTATTTAAGTGTAAACAGTCAAGGCATCCAATTTCCCCACGAGTAAACATCCCTGCAAATTCACCCGATAATCAGTACAATACTGAGAAAAGGTGCAAAAAACAAAACAGGTCATGAGGTCTGAGCACATGTGCTACACACGCTGAGCATCTTCTTCCTGGCTCTGACGTCTGAATGTGTCATCTTCATGTCGACACATTCAGACGTCAGATTCAGGAAGAAGGTGCTCAGCATGTGTAAGAACTCAAGTCAGAAAATACTCATAAATCCTTGCAGGGAGATGAGAATGTTGTGTAACAGCAGTTTAAGTTTCTAGAAGCCAGAAAAAGTCCAGCTGTGCCAAAGCTAATACTAGTCAGCAAGAATTTTCAGAAGCAAAGAATTTCTTTAAGATGTTCATCATCTTTTCTCATTACCTCCAGCGTGCAGTAATTTATGGTCTGGCTGACATTAAGCTGTAATGACTCAACTCAAGAACTTCCTATTTTTTCGCAGCCGGTCTCATCATTAAAATTTAAAAACATTTTTACTGCGAGTGTGAACGTGAAGTAAGCAAAGGCTTCTTTTTAGCTTAATCTTGTGTAATGACAATTCGAATACAGAGCACTTTAACTGACCACAGACACATTAGTGTTTTCAGCTTTTTGTACTTTCTACATTCAGCCAATGTAAAAGTAGTTTTATCTCCAGGCTACCAGCTTTACTTTCTGTATCTCTGAGCAGTCACTGAGGTGGGCAGATAAAAGCTCAACATTTCTACAAAGACACAGGGAAAGCTTTGATCCCTACCGTTCCGTTGCTGTTCTCCAAGTCGATGCCACCAAACTCAAACTCCAGGATTATGAATATTTGGTCATTTTCAAAGAAATCTGAGCAAAGACACAAAAAGAGAAACCCAAATCACATGACTTGGTTATTTTAGGGACCGAGTGGGTTCACTTATGACCCCATTTTAGAAAGAAAGTCTAAAATATTTTTAATGGCTTTATATTATTTTCTTCGGCGATCGTGGCTCAAGAGTTGGGAGTTCGCCTTGTAATCGGAAGGTTGCCGGTTCGAGCCCCGGCTCGGACAGTCTCGGTTGTTGTGTCCTTGGGCAAGACACTTCACCCATTGCCTACTGGTGGTAGTCAGAGGGCCCGGTGGCGCCAGTGTCCGGCAGCCTCGCCTCTGTCAGTGTGCCCCAGGGTGGCTGTGGCTACAACGTAGCTTGCCATCACCAGTGTGTGAATGTGTGCGTGAATGGGTGAATGACTGGATATGTAAAGCGCTTTGGGGTCCTTAGGGACCATAAAAGCGCTATATAAATACAGGCCATTTACCATTTAATCAAAAATTAGTTTTTTGTTTTGTTAAAAATCTATGACAAATATTTAACTGTAATCACACTCACACACACAGGCAGTAACGGGCAGAACAATTACATTCTCTTACACTAGAGGGCAGTACAACTACCTGCTCTAATTAAATGGGGTACCAACTGCCAGGAAAAAAGAAGAAGACAAAGAAGAAATTACATAACAGTCAAGCTGTGAGACTGCAGCAGGTAATAGCAATAGATAAATATTTGAAAAGAAAAAGTAGTCAATCTTGTTTGGTGGTGTGCTGTGTGATTTTTCTAATGTGAAATATGGCTCCAAAAGGTTGGGAAACACTGATCTAATGATGTGGGGGGCACATTTTTTAGGGCCACTTAATATCTACCGAGCATCATTTAAACACCACTGACCACATCCATCCCTTTATGACCAGTGTACCCATCTTCTGATGGCTGCTTCCAGTAGGATAACACACTATGTCACAAAGCTCAAATCATCTCAAACTGTTTTTTGTTTTTTTTTGGGGGGGGGGGGTTGTTTTTTTTTTTTAAAAAACAACAACAATGAGTTCACTGAACTGAAATGGCCTCTAAAGTCACCAGATTTGAATTTAATAGATCATGTTTGGGATGAGGTAAAACAAGATTCCCATCATGGATGTGCAGCTGATAAATCTACAGCATCCATGCGATGATATCATGTGGATACAGGCCAAAATCTCCGAGGAAAGTTTCCAGCACTTTGGTGAATCTGAGCCACAATTGAGGTGTGACTAAAAAAATAAAAATCTATAAATTTACAGCTGGTCATAAAGAAAACAAAGGAACAACTACAACAAAAAACATGGCAAGTTGGGCAAGAACTTTTTTAACATTAATAATTAAAAACACAGACCAAGTTGAATCTTAGTTAGAGAGAAGTTAATATAGAAGTAAGTTAACCCCTAACCCTAAGAAATACACAATACATGTTCTTGTGAACAAATTATAATGAGCTCTGTCTCACTGACCTGGTCTGTCGTTCTCTGAGCCTTTCTGTTGGTCAAATGTGTCCCACGCTTTCAGGAAATCTGCAGGGTAGCAGCCTTGAACACAGTGAAGACTATGGGGAGAAAAATAGACACAAAGTCACATTAAGACTCAAAACTACTGAGGCACTAACAGGAAAAAAAAGACCAAACAGAATACTTACTCTTTGAGTCCAATAAAACCATGGGTCTGGTTGTGCTGCTTCTCTTTGAGGCTGCTCAGCTCCCTGGTAGAAGAAAACAAAACAAAACACACAAACACTGCTCATTACAGCTGTTCAGCTGGAGTACTTTGATGTGGCTCACCATTAGGTATCACTGTACTGAAACATACAGACCTTATAAGCTCCAGCATCACAGCAAATGGACTGCATATAGTGAGCAGTGTGTACCTGCGGGTACTTACTTAGAGATAATAATTTCATGGAGAATCTCTCCAAAGGTCTTCTGGTCCTCTCCGTTCACCTTCTCGCTCCCCTCTACTGGAATGATCTGAAAATACAATCCAGCGTGGGACTTCTTGTGTTGAACGTTTGCAGTTTTTTCGGTAACATTAGTAGTTTTATTTTTGAAGCACATTACAACTCAAGTGGTTTACACTACAAATTACTGGCCTGTTCCCTGTCCTTTAATGAATTTTAGTTCTGAGCCATCATCAATGCCCCCTTTGTGTTTTCATTGATTCATTTTGGTCTCCTGAGCTTCATGTTGAGGTATCTTTGCTCCCTTTTAGTTCTTTTCTACTACTTAAAACCTATAAGATGAGCTCAGGATCAGAAAAGGGCCAGAAAATGAAAAACAATGCGGAATATTTACCTTCTTCGATACAACTCACAGCTGTAACTCTCTAACAGAGCTCAGTCAACGTTACACTTCTAAAACATGTTGTTCAAATACACTCAAACGTGCTTACTTTGAGGGCGACGGTGTCTCCTGATTCGTTGTTGGTGGAGAAGACTTCACCAAAGGTGCCCTCTCCAATCTTCAGACACTGCTTCATACGCTGGGGGAGAATGCACTCTTCCCAGCGCAGAGGATGCTGCTGGCCACATTCAGCATACACCTTCTCTGCATCTGACAGGTCTGCGTCTTCACAAACCTTCAACAACAGACAAGTGGGAGGAGGTTACGTGCATCCACAGCCTGGATGTCACGCCATCAGGTCTAACGACCCAAATGCAAAGTGCAGAGAAACTAACAGAAAGTCTGAATATATAACTTATGTGTGTTTAATACCAGGGAATGCTGGTCCAGCAGCTGTGACCGGAGCCGCTTGGGGAGTGGCGTCCGTAAGGGTGTGGTAAAGAGATCCCGACTGAGATCAGCACTGTCCGTCCTCCCAGGAGAGCCCGACGCTGATTGACGTAAACTCCTCGGAGTGAGCAGCACTAAGGAGAGAGAATGAGGGGGTGGGGATGGGGGTGGTGGGGGGCAGAGAGAGAGAAAGAGAGAGAGAGAGAGAGAGTGTAAGGACTCTCAAAGTCAAACTAAAAGTTTAAAATCCGAACGCCAGAGTGTACATCATTACCCAAGCCTTTGCGATGAACAGAGAGGGCAGCTTTGATCCGGCTCCAGGTTTTCGTGTTCGGTGTGAAATCAGCCAGCAGGGACGAGAGGTTGAGCCGACTTGCTTTCACCGGGGTGGAGAAATTCATGGTAGAGCCCAAAAACTCCTACATATGGCACATACAACAGGCTTTAAGTTAAATTACTTAAAAGCCTTTAAATGTTTAATTAGTGCTCGGTGCATCATGACAGAAAAACCTAGAGTTAACACAGATCTGCTCTGTGATCACAAATATTCTGCTTCTTCACTTACGGGACGAGTCAATAGCTTAATAGTTTTTATGAAGTTTGGAGATCAAATGAAGTAATCATTTGTGGCACTAAAGGAACAATTCATTGACAAATTGTATATAGATATATTATTTTCATGCAAATTGCCCAGGTTTGGAGATTTTGGCTGCATGGACGTTTGCCTTCCTTTGAATATAACCAAACTACATGGCAGCTACATGGAAGCTTGTGCTCACTACAGTGTGAGAGCACCTAAACATTATTTGCTTACCCATCACCCGAGATGTGATGTTGGTGAGATGCAGGATTTCTTTATAAATGCAGTACACTGAGTGTAAAAATAGGAGATACTGTAAGCTGGAAAACTTGGAAGCCAATTAGAGTCTTTTGTCACACCACTTGTTCAACATCAAGAATAATTATCTGGTCACTAGTTTCGTTAGCATGTTTTAACTTTAAATTTGGCAGGTCCTTGCAGAGTCCTCAACTCTGGTACAGGCTGAGAGAGCAGACACCCCCTCTATCTCTTGTAGTGGTATTGAGTGGTGTCTGTGTGTGTGTGTGTGTGTGTAAAATAAGATGGGGTCAAAAAGTCCCCCTCTAAACTCAATTAGAGTCGGCTTCTTTCTCCCACAGTCGATCACCTGCTTCCATCTCACTCCATCTCCACTCCTCAGTCACACCAACCCCCTGCATGTCCTCTTTCACTACATCCATTAACCTTCACTGAGGTCTTCCTCTTTTCCTCCTACCTGGAAGCTCCATATTTAACATCCTTTGTCCAGTACATCCACTATTACAACATAATAAAACCAGTACTGGTACCCCCCAAAAAACGAAGATTTATTCATAAGACATGGGAAAAGACCCAGGGAAACAGAGTTAATGATAAAAAAAAATAAGGCTAAAAACCGATAAAAACCCTAAAAACCATAAATTTCACATCCGAGCCTCAACTCTCGCGGCTCGGTACCAAACGACTCATGGACCAGTACCGGTCCGTGGCCCGGGGATTGGGGACCACTGATATAAATGATACAAGTCCGTAATTAAATAAGTAACAAAGTAACAAATACTTGTTCACCTGTTACCATCAAGACATCGGGAAACCAAATAACTAATAATCAACATCATTTGTTGCAAACTGACTGGAGGGATTTACAGAAAAGCAAAAGCATCAACTTAAATGGTAACTTCAACAATGAACCCATCAACCATCACCTTCATTATCCATCCAGCGCTGCTGAATATACGAGCCTACTGTTTCAGCTGTCCTTTGTTCTGTTACTCTGGATTTGATTCTTACCCTTGGCTGCTTGTGCTGTGAGGGGATCATCTCATTGATGCTACAGTCTGCAGCCCTGCTCCTGATCACGTGCGTGCTGGCGTTGCCTTTGTTTTTCCAGCGGCTCACGCTCATGCCGCTCACGCACGCCTTTCTCATCGTCCCAGGGCGGTCTGCGGATGCGCTCCGCTGTTTCTTTTCCTTCTGAGCCACGGGCATCTTTTTTCTCTTCTTTACAACTTCTCTGTCTGAGGCGGTCTCATCCTCAGAAGTAGTCAAACGTTCATTCTTCACGCTGGCTTTCGAGGCAGTCGTCTCTTTACTGTCATCGCTCTCGGGCAAGTGGTCCGTCTTTGTCTGGTCGTCACTAGCTGAGTCGGGCACATCTCCGGCTGGTTTTTGCAGAGTACCTTTGGGCCTCAGAATTTCTTTCAACTGTGACAAATTTACTCTCTTTATCCCAACAATAAGTTTGTCTGTTAGACATTTCTCCTTCAGCCCTGCTGTGAGATCTGCTGCACATTCTGTCTTGGCTGATTGTGTCTTGCCCGAATCTTCCTCTGTCTGCTTTGAGAAGCCTTTTAGTTGCTCTTGTGACAAAACCAGGTTCTTCATCTGGACTGAGCATCTCTTAGTAAGACTTTTACTCTTTGCCACTATAGCCTTGCCTTCCACTGTCTGCACGGTGCTGCTGGACTCCAAATGTGTGCTCATTATAATCTCAGAGCTGCTGTCTGTGTGGTGAATAGACTGAACATAAAGTACCGATTCTGACTGCTCCATAGGTGATGCGGTCGAGTGTTCAACTGACTGCTTAGAGTTAACTAATGGAGAAATGTTAGTGCTGCAACTCTGACTCACTGAAGCTTCTTGGTCAAAACTATCACCGGTATCATTGACTGTACCTGATACATGAAGACAAAACGATGCTTTTAAAGACTCTGACAGATCGACCCCTTCGCCGCTGTCCACAGGCTGTTCGTTCGTTTGTCGGCTGTGCAGTGAGCTTGAATGTCCCAGACAGGATGAGTAGGTTGTTTCACTGCTCGGCTCAGCCAACAAGTCTAACTTCTCCAGCGGCACTGTGCAGCGTGTGGACAAACATTTCTCCTTCAGAGTCTCGATCAGCCAATCTAACCCTCCTGCTGCAGCTGATACAAACTGACTGCTGCTGCCACTGTCTGCAGACAGCAGATTTGCACTCTGTAATTCGCCTTCATTCTTAGACTTTGATTCACTTCTTCTTTTGGGCTCTGAAAATAAATCAATAGATGGTTCTATGTGGTCAGGTAGGTCTGTGTCTATCTGCTGGCAGTGAAGCGAACAATCTGGTGGGGAGACTATGCCGTTTACTGACATGGATGGAGGAGTGCAGGACAGATCGTTGACTGAAAATGGTTTAAGCTTCCCGCGTTTGCTGAAGGAGCCTGCTGATGGTGTAGAGCAAAAGATGGGTTTCCTGGGGCAGGGTCCAAGACTGCAATCTGCCAACTCGTTGAGAGATATCTCTCGGAAGGGAGCGCTCATTGAGTTCTCCGCACTTGATGGCCCCAATGCCGGAGGCATCTTTCTTTTCCTGGAAGGCCTGCTGTAAGGAAAATCCGTAGAAGTGAAGTCATCTGAGGAGCTGAGTATACTGACAGATGCTTTGGGGACTATGGCAGCGGCTCTTCTACGTTGGGTTACAAACCGGCCTGCAGAACGAGGATAAACACTAGAAAGCAGGAGAAGAGAGGATGAGAGCTAATGGTTACAGCAAATAATGATGACATTTCTGTTCAGGCTTTTAACAGAGGTCTTAAAGACACGAATGCTCACTTTGAGTTTGTCCTCATTTTATCTGAATTTCTGTGGCCTTTTGGTGCAGACGTTTCTTCCTCACTCTCCGTGGTGACAGAAACCTGCTGGCCCCTCCGCTTCATCAAAACTCTGTGTCCAGACACAAGCCGGCTGGTCCTGATAACGGGAAAAGACACAAACAAAGACACAAACAGACAAATAAATGCAAAAGAGATGCTTTAAAAGTTGCGAATGGCTAACAATAGTCACTACAAACCAATCGCTGAAAGTGCTGAGGTAGAGAGTAGTAAAAAGAGAGAAGTCAGGCAGAAACAAGTCAAAGTAATGTAAAACATTGTAAAACAATGTAAAACTCACAACTGATCTTTAATCATTTAAACCACCAAAAGTAGTTCCAGCATCTCAAATGTAAAGATGTTTTTCTCTGTATGATCATAAATTTGAGTTTGTTTTGGGACTGCTCTGGCAAAAATAAATTTCACTTGAGACATCTGTTTAAACTCTGAGAGCAGCCAAAGTGCAGTTGTCAGTATATTTTTTACATTTGATATTGATTTAGACAAGCAGCCCAAGAGCTGACTCTGCAAACTGCATCTTTTGGAATACATGTCATAGGAACTGCTGAAAACGGTTGGATCAGCCTTCAGTTTGGCAGAAATGTCAAACCCTCTGCTTACATTCACAGTTGTGGTTATATTTAATAGAACCCCAAAACTCTCAACATGCATTGTCATTTTAGTAATGTTAGTAATGTTTTTTTGTTTTGTTTTTTAAATGCACAGACCTGGTTGTCTTGCTCTGCTGAGTTAATACAGAAGGAGGAGGTGGAGCGAGCATCCTGCTGTTCTCCTCATCGCTGCTAGTCTCCGTTATACGACTTATGGTCTTTCTTTTGGCAGGACGCACTGCTCTACAACTGGCCACACTACTCTTCTTCCTTCTAAGGAAGGAAAAGAAACAATGTGGACCACACACATATACAATACAAAAAACTAAGATAATCTAATAATTCAAATGCAGTATTAGTGACTGCAATGCTATTTACCATTTATTACAATATTCACAGACCTGGCTGTCCTGCTCTGCTGAGCAGGTGGAGGGAGAGGAGGCGCGTTCTCCTCATTGCTCATGTCCCCTTCATGCACACTCTTCTCAGTCAGACAAAGGATTGCTTTCTTCTTGGCAGGACGAACGGTTCTGTCACTCACAGCGTTGGTGCGCTTTTCCCTGTTAAATGAAAAGCAGATGGAGCAATGCTCACAATCAGAGCAAGAAACTCTGATTGACAACTAAACTGTACTTTGCACACGTCCACAGGGGGTTGTTATGTTATGTTTTGTTATGTACAAACTGTTGATTTACTCCACATTTTTGCCACTATTGTAATTAGCTACAGTTTGGTGTATTTAAGATATTTAACTATATTTTTTTTTTATCTTCTTACTCTGTTTATACTTATATTTAAATTGTATCCCACTCTTATCTATTTCATCTTTTTATCCTGTTTATATTCTTATTAGGTCATATCTCCAGTGTTTCCTCGGAGGGGGCTCTCTGCACCGGGGCTGTGATCGACCGTGGCTGCTGGGGCTCTGTGGATCCTCTCAGCCTGGCTGGGGGGCTTCTTTGCCTGCGTGCCCAGCCTGGAGGCTGCGGTCTGTGACCGGCTCCCGGTGCAGACAGCTCCCTGTGATAGTGTTTCCTCACTTGGCTAATGCGTACCCAGCCCAATTTTACTCTTTAAGTGTGTGTGTGTGTGTGTGTGTGTGTGTGTGTGTGTGTGTGGGGATGTGTGTATCCATGACCTTTCTGTTAATGAGAGTGTGGGGAATGAGTGGGGTGGGGTGGGCTGCTTTTAACCATGTAAAGCACTTTGTGCTACAGTTTTTTTTTTTGTATGAAAAGTGCTTTATAAATAAAGATTGATATTTTCATATAGTAAAAATATAATAAAACCAATCCTTTATAAATATATTAATAACTAAAAACTTATGTGACTGGACTGGCATTTCTGTGGCTTTTTTGGCTTTCATACACACCAATGATAATATATTTCCTATGAGCTAAAACTAAAAAGTAGCCGCACAGTTTTTGAGAAAATATTGAAAAGACGGTTAAGTAAAGAAAATTATAAACATACCTTATCCTCTGAGGTTTGGAGGGCTCAAAGACGGAGACATCCGAGGAGGACGGGGTGCTGTCGAAGGCCTGCTTGCGGTCTTCAGGTGAGATCCAGGCGGACACCTTCCGCCTCTGTTTCCCGTATGTCTTCAGATATAGCGGCTTTACTGGCTTCATGTTTGACTTCCCAGCTACAACCGTGCCAAAAGGTAAAACTTTTATAAACTACAAATGGAGATTTACCGCGGCTAGAGCACACAGGAGTAAGCCGCAGTCTGACAGGTTTATATATCGACCGTTGACTGTGCAAAACCACAAAACCACTACAACGATTTTAATAAAGCGTAACCGAAGAACTAATTCTCAACTAACTCAAGAGTAATAACAGTTTTAGCCTGTATCCATAGTTGCTAGCTTTATCTTTTTCTTGTCTTGTTATAAATCGGAATAATCCAAACCCGCTTCTTGTTCAAACTGCTGGAAAACGGTGATTGGTCTGCAAGTATTAGGTGGCTTCATCACAGCGCCCCCTGGAGGATTGGAGTAATCACAGCAGGCGTTTATATTTGTTGCAATTTTTGCTTTTTGCTGCCCTCTTGGCCAGGTTTCCGGTCGAAAAACATTTTATTTTCTGTGAAACTTAAATAAATAAATATAGTATATATAAAATAAAGTTTGCAAAAATGAATGTAGCTTCAATGTAGCTTCTGTGCCCCTCCCACCCACCCCCCAAGCATGTTTGCACTGAGTAGGGGATGCTCTGTATCTCATTGTACAACCGTATAGTGACAGTAAAGGCATTCTATTCTATTCTGTTCTATTCTATTCTATTCTATTCTATTCTATTCTATTCTATCTTGTGACAGGAATGATGTAATATCACTCATGAGAGACATGTGTAAGATATGATTCACAGATTCACCCGTGTTTCATCTTGAAAGTAGACATATTCTTTAGATTAGTTAGATTTACATTACTTAAATACACTTACTACATTTCATGTAATGGAGGCTACTGGAGATTTGGAGCCCATGCCAGCAGTTCCAACTGGGTTTTTAATTAAAGAAAAAAATATCATCATTTGCACCCAAATAGTTAAATGTTGCTGTTAAGTAGTTAGTTACTGCTCCCCCAACAGGAACAGTTGTCTCAAGTGGGAAAACTTATTGTCTTTGTTTGTTAATCCTCAAAGCTGACAGTAGATTTTTTAACATAAATATTTGCTAAAGTAAATAAATAATATTTCCATTTTTCCATTTGATGTTTATTTGTTTGTTTGCTTAGATTTTTTTTTAGCAAAATCGCCAAAATTACTTTATTTTATTGTTAACCGTGTAAGCGCTACATTCTTTGTGAAATGAAATGATCAGTTATAAATACTTGACACAGTGTGTCACAAAATAACTTTAGAATAAAGACCCATTTATGTGATTTAGTTTGGACTAATTCAAAATGCCTAAGTACCACGTCACACACAGTGTAGTAAGTAGATATCACCACCAGGTGTCATCATTTTAAAAGATTATTCCCCTTTGATAAATTTGGTCTATGCTGAATGACACCATATTAATTTTATGATTAAATCAATAAAATAAAGCTTCGTCTTTATTTGTATTATTCATATTAAGGCTGCAACATAAAGCGCTCACTGCAAACTACAACTCATAGAAATTTTAAATTTGTAAATGTTATCATGACCAGTTGATAGCAGCGGAGGAAAAGTCAAAAGCAACCTGTTAAATCCTCTAAATACAGAAATATTTCACTCCACGTGTTGACTCAAACATAAACTCCAGCATACATTAAACTCCACATTTCATAGACCCAACATGGCTCCAGCCTAAACTGGATTATGCCCACGTAACTTTTATTGAATTGATTTGATTTTTTTTTAATTTGTGTATGTACTTATGTATTATATTTTTCAGCCTTAACTAAATATGCACTGTTGCTAGTGCATATTTATATAATGCCACTTATATGGCATTCATTTGTGTATATTATGAAATGTATCTTAACAATCGCCAGAACCAAAATGGTATAGCCTACACAATAGTGGTGTTGACTGTGACTGTAGTCTGCAAGTCTACTTTTAGCAAAGTGTTTATCAGGAGTTTTGCAAAAGTACGTTCATTTCACACATTCAGTTTTTGTTTGTGGCTCAACTGTTGCACAGTTTTGCTTATTATCAGTACAAACGGCTATAATAACAGGTTTATTTACACTGTACTTGCTGTAATAGTTAACCTTTTGAACATACTTGATCAAGCAAATATTTGATTCTTTTATGCACCAGTGCTTGGATAAGGGGATCAAAGACACATGCAAATGACATTTTGTACTATTTTCACAGTTGAAAGGAATGAAATAACAGTTTAGTCACATAGAAAAGGTAAGTACACCCCTAACTTGATCAGACCTTAAAACCATAGAGCTAGTGTGTGAGTCTGGGAAAGGATTTAAAATATAAACAAACAAAAATTTCAAACAACCTATAAAATTCAGCCCAAGAGCAGACTGCTTGAGGCTTAAAAGTGTTTGTATCTAGTAAAAATGAAAAGAATCTACAATAACATGGATTTGCCACTAATTTGACCTGCAAGGAGAAAGTCTTCAGTGTTCACAGAGCATTAGAGCAAATCTGTAGTTTGCTAGTGAAAACAGACAGACAAATCAAAGAGGGAGGCCACAGCAGCAGTAGACATTTTTGAGCTTTTTAAAGCAAAGACTCTAATACCTACTATGAAGCATGCATGATATCTAACAATGCTTGCAGATGTGCAAGGGAAATAGCCTGAATGAAGCTATCAATATCATTTCCACATAGAAGAAATTGATGGTCGCAGCAGATGGCCGCCCCTCCCTGAGCCTGGTTCTGCCGGAGGTTTCTTCCTGTTAAAAGGGAGTTTTTCCTTCCCACTGTCGCCAAAGTGCTTGCTCATAGGGGGTCATATGATATGATTGTTGGGGTTTTCTCTGTATTTATTATTGTGCGATCTATTGTACAATATAAAGCGCCTTGAGGCGACTTTTGTTGTGATTTGGCGCTATATAAATAAAATTGAATTGAATTGAATTGAATTGATGTTATAAAATGGTATAGTTGAAAGCAAAGGTCCAGACATGGATCCCGTTGAAGTGCTGGTTGTTTGTGCATGTAAGGAAAACCAGCTTCTGATACCAACATGTGCAAACATACATAAAAATTCAATATATATGGCAAAAACAGAGTTTGAAAAATTGAAATAAGCTTGAAAGTCAATAATTGGTATGACACCTTCATTCTTCAGCACAGCCTGAACTCTTTCAGGCAGCTTTCTTGTCATTTCTTTAAGTAGTCTTAGTTCTCCAGGCTTCTTGAAAGGGCATTTAAAGCTTGTCTTTGGATGTTGTCTGCCTTTTGTTCCGTTCTCTGTCAACATGATCCCACAACACTTTAATAGTGTTTAGATCTTTGCTCTGGGGAGGCCAAACCATGACTGGTTCATTGGGTCTATTTTTCTATCCCAGTGTGCTTTTATTGCATTCGCGGTGTATTTGGGATGCTTGTCGTGCTGAAAAATAAAGCTATATAAAGCCCCAATTGGCATTTTATATGACTTCAACTAAAGATATGAGAACAAATTGTGTGTACCTAAAGATGTGTTAAGTGTCTTAACAAACAAACAAACTCCTCTGAAAAATTTCAGGTGCAAGATCTGGACTGAAAAAATAGTGAAAAAACAACCTATGTCCAAAGGAAAACTCTGGAAGATCTTCAGAAAGAAATTAGGATGTCTCAAGACTTTTGCACAGTACTGCTTATACAGTAATTTCCACATTATGCTTGCTTATTATTATATTATACATTTTAACCTATTCTCTGCAGGTATTCCTTCCCATCTCGTGTGTTAGGAATAATCACGCTTTCTGTCGACATTTTCATTGTCACTTTTTTTTGGGACAATGCTTTCCTCACCAACAGTTCATCTTTCCTACTGAAACATCTTGATTTAAACCTGCCAGCAGGCATCACAGATTAAAGCGCTAGATTAGAGCCACTCTCTGCGTAGGCAGTAAAATCAGAGGAGCGTTTGCTTCCGGAGCAGCGTCCCCCGGTTCCCCCTGCCGGAGACCAGCGGCATCTGGGAGGGAGGAGAAAAGGGAAACAATCCGAGAACGGAGGGGTGGAGAGAGAGAAAAAGAGACAGGAGCTCTGCGAGGAGTACGTGAACCCGCAGGAGAAGAGGTGAGTGATGTGGTATGCCGATAAATTTCGCTTCAACGCAGGGACTTGCGGTCGTTTTACGTCTCGTTCAAATGAAAAACGGGAGTTAACTTTTCCCGTAATCTTCCCCGGGCGACGCAGTGCTTTGGCATCTGAGGGGCCCGCTGTGTTGCAAACGGTTGGCGAAGGTGGTGGTGGTGGTATAGAGGGGTAGGCTGGGGCGGCAGAGGAGGGGAGGGGGCATTTACGGGACCCAGGGTGTGCTTCTTTCACTTTATTGTCACGTATTTTCCCGGTGTCCGTGAACGAGCTCTCACATAGCGTTCAGGGAGTCCAACGTTCAAAGCGCAGCCGTAAACGGAGCACGGTCGCGGGCAAGGCAGCTGCCGCTGACTCCAGCTTGACTTTTTAACTCAGCCGCTGTATCGAGGGGGGCGAAAAACGGGAGAACCGTCCAATTGTGGACACAACATACGTGTAAAATAACCTTTGTGGCACCTAACGGCTCTTAAACGTGTGTCGTCTTCATGCAGAGGGCCTAGGCTCAGGTAAGAGACTCGGGAAACTGTCCAATCATCCAAACTTGGCCAACCTCAAGACAAAAACAAGGCTTTTTTATGCTTCACACCCCTAAATACCTTCATATGAGGCAACTAACCAGTTTGCTGCATTAAGCTAAGTCAGTACGATGTAATATTCATTTCGGCAATTGACCAAAATAAAAAAAAAATCAGAAATTTTGGAGTGAAGCCTAGATTGGTGGTTTTATCAGTTATTCATGGATCAGGCAACAATGTGACCTTCCTCACATCTTCAGTTGTATAGTAAATCATTTAAATTTAAGATAATTGATCCAACAAGTATCTGTCTGTCACTCCAACAGTGGCTTAAACCTTTAATCAATTATTAATTTTCTGTTTGTAACTAATTAGCTGACAGATTAATTCAGCCTGCGCCAGTTTTCTGTCCTGTGGTTTCCATCCAGAGGTTGGAAACCATCCCGTGTCGTGCTCTGTTTACAGCAACAATTTAAGTAATAAAAAGGCTCATTGTGAAACAAACAGGCATAAAGGGGGTATTCTCTTCACTTAGGCATATTACATTGAATAGTCTGTGGGGCTGTAGGCCATCAGAAACCCCTGGGAGCCCAGTCAGGGACTTGCAGTGGTGCTTGGTCCTGGTTGGTTGTGGCTAGCTAATCATTTCCAGCCTTCCTCTGGTTGTTTCTGCCAGAGCTCCCTGAGAAGATACGGCTGTTTGTTTTATGCAAACATGGAGCCACTTAATTGCATGTTTATGTTTTTGCTATAAAGAATCTAGAGGAGGACGTGAATAGCTTTCCTGTTTTAATTTTCTTAGAGGTAGGGAGGAGAAAGAGAGAGAGAGAGAGTGAGAGTTTGGGATATGTAATGATTGTGCATAAACACCTAGAGGAAGCGTCACTGTTGACTCTTGTGGTAAGACTGTAAACGCTCAGGACACAGTTCATGTAATATATTACAGCCTATGAGGAGAAGGAGGGCTGAAGTTGTTGACAATAACACCAATTGTCAGAGGACCCGACTTCTTCTTTTAGAGTGCAGCACTGAGGTTTCACTGCAAGCCTTTCTCTCCTGGCTCTGTTGTATTTGTTTTGCATCACATTTGCACTGGTACTTGCTTACTGGTGTATCTGTTTCAAAGGTGCAGTCATGTTAAAAGGCCTCATGAGTAAAGCATGATTTGAGTCTGATCTAAATATCTTCCCAGTACTCCCTTTTTCTGCCTTTGCTTCTTCTTCTTCTTTTTTTTTTGTAAGCACTTTGTTGGTAAACAGCTTGTGCTCTCTATTTTAAGCTGTGGTTGTGGCGGTGTCGGTTTGGTGAGTTAATTTGTGCAATTGCAAAACTGAATGTGTCACTGGCTGTACCACCATAGTAGAAATGGTGCACTGTCATCCTCTGCCTCGCCTCCCTCGCTATCCTTGCAGCCTCTGTACCCTGCTGTCTTGCTTTTCATTCAAACCTGGCCCTTCTCTGCAGTGTGTGCGTGCGTGCGTGTGTGTACATGATGTCATTGCTAATTGCTCAGGGCTTTTGGGTTTGGGTTAAGTTGGTTTATATTCTGCTCCTCTCTGTGTTGCCAGCCTCTGTCGTCGCTTCATCCTTCTTTTCCCTCGTCATTTTCTCTCTCTCACTCCTTTGCCCTCCCTCCCTCCCCCTTGTAGCATTTCTATACAGCAATCAGGAGTTGCTGAGTGTGGAAAAAGTGACTCGGACATTTATGGGTCGAGTTTTGGGCCAAGCACTGCAGACTGTTCCTGAGTGCGTCTTTGTTTTAGCTTTGGTAATATTTGGTATGAGCTCCTCGCTTTCAAAATGCCAACTCATCCTCAAAGGAAGACGTGCTGCTGCACGATTTGCGCACATGCACAGAATGCAAGCGCAAGTCAGTAATGTCTCGTTTTTATATGAAATGAATCAACGCATGGCACCTGACTCCTGAAGAATCAGGAATTTAGAAGTTTAGCAGTTTTACAGTCCCTCAAAGAACATGAGATAAACCACCTCCCGAAGGTCCTGATTTTAACCTGTATTTTAATACCAGGCTCATCCTTAAGCTCTGTCCTGCAGTGTGAAAATGATTTCTGAGATAGTCATTTTTTGTTAAATACTGGTAGCTGTGAAATGGTGTTCACATATTCCATATAACAGCTGATCAAATGGCTTTAGGTGCTGAAGAAGATTTTCAGAATCCTCATAAAGTGAACATGCAGAAGGACACGGACCAGAGATGGTCTGTTTGTTTTTAGCCCTTCATGTGGCTAGTTGTTGTACTTATAAGGGCTAAAAATGCAAAAAAAAGAAGAAGAAGGGATTTTTAAAAAGAGCAAAATTTCTGGACCTAGTATGTAGATAAAGTTTTGCATGCCTTCATTAAAAATACTTGAATCGTGTGATGGAGGGGCTCAGGTGGGCATTTTTGTCACATTTGGTTGATTGACCCTAATCCAGGCTGTCACCTTGCAAAGCTTTGAGCACAGCCTAAAATATGTTTCGATAGCCGCGCTAGTCCTCTGCAGAATGGGTGCAGTTGTTGGAAAGATGATAAACCTGCATGTGAACGATCCCGGGACTTTCTTGCCTTGCAGCACCAACTCGTTAGTCTGTGTGTGGTCGGGGTCATGCACAGCAGCTGACGAGAAAGCATGGTGAAAGTGTGCATGTGTGTACATGCTTGTATGACTGAGCGTTTCTGCGTGGGTGTGTGTGAGTAATCAGATAAAGAGTTCGGAGATCCGCTACCACCACCCTTCTTCCCCTGTGTAACAATACTGCTGGTCCGCCCCTGACCAAACAACTGTTTATGTGTGTGATTTTAGTCGTGTGTGTGTGGTGTGTGTGTGTGACCAGATTGGACAGATGAATGATGAATTAAGGACAGCAGAGAGTAGATTCATCCCAGGCTGTCATGTTGGCAGGATAACCACGCTACGATTTGTTTGTGTGGATTTATGTGTGCTGCTGGGTGCGGGAGACTGTATGTGTGAGTTGTCAATCTTTTTTCAGCATCTCATTCTCTTCACTTTCAGCCCCCTATCGATGCCTCTCAATAGGGTTATTGTGCCCACTGTTAGGCAGGCTGCAGTGTGTGCGTGCGTGTGTGTGTGCGCATTGTTGTTGCAGGGAGCAGACAGCCGTGAGGTGTGTTTGAACAGGGAAGGAGCACAGAGGCCCTGTTCATCCTGTGGGGTGTGAAGCCAGATGATAGGGCCCCTTTTTTTCTCCTCTTTCCATCTGTCCATCTGTCCGTCTGTCTTGCCTGTTTTTTGACAGCTTTTCGCCCACATGCTTGCTCCTCATCGCCTTCTTTCCCCCCCCCCGCTTTATTCCGCTTTGTTTTCTTTTCTTTTTTTTGTGTGTTTTTCTGTTTGTGTAGCGTGTCGGCTCCTGGCAGCCCTCGCCGATGGACTGTCTCCTTGCTGTCAGAGCGGCCCGTGATTGGGTCATCGGTATGCACGTTATTCTGCCTCCAAATTACCTGAGGATGAGGCGAGGACGGAGATTTCTACTTTTGGAAGGGGGGGAGGGGGCTTTTTCTGCGACTTGCCTGTTTATATGTTTCTGTTTCTGATGTTGTCTTTTCCACATGGCTGCACTTTCCCATGTATACACCCATCAGTCTCAGTTCAGCTGCATAAGGGTTTTTTTTCTGGCTTTTGGTCTGGCGTTCCCTTCTCCCTCCTCTCGCCTCCTTTTGGCTTTTAAACAAACACACACGCACACACACGGTCATATGATATGAAAAATACAATGTGATGAAAGTGGCTATAAAGGCCAGAGCCCCAGGTGCTACTGTAAATTGGCCTACTTAAAAAAAGTTCAAGGATTTGCGCTGTCTCTAAACAAGGATTAAGAAGTGATAGAAGTGAGAGTCTGGACTTCATGTCTCAAGGACCACTTGGGTAAATGGACAGGTGTTCCTCTGTTAGCAGGTAATTGGATTTCACAAAGAATTTTTAGGGGTGGGGGAAAAATGTGAAGGGCTTGCCAAGCAAAATATTTACAGTGCACTAATAATAGCAAGTAGAGCTGAAACTATTGCTTTAAGCGTTTAGCCAGGAGATACGATAAAGAACCAAACATTCAGATATAAAGAACAACATTTGTGCAAAAATATGTTAAGCCCTTGCTGTGTTTCCCTTGCAAATTGGCACAAATCTTGAAAAGGATTGGAGATCATTTATATGTTTGGTGAAATCAAATTGTAAAAATTTAACGATAGAACAAACAGCTCTGTAGCCAGAAGAAAACACTTATCAATGAGGCTAACTGGGAAAACAGGCTTCAGTTTGCCAGGGAGCATAAAGATTGGACTGTGGAGCAATGAAAAAAGGATCACGTGGTCTTATGAGTCCAGATTTGCCCTGTTCCAGAGTGATGGTGCATCGACCATCCCTAGTACCTACCATGCAAGCCTGTGGTTGCAGTTTTCATTGTAATTTTTAGGTGGTCTGTGTTCAGAAAACAAGTTCAGCTGACTACCTGAATATACTGAGAGACCAGCTTTTTCCATCCATTTGTGGCACGGGGATATTTTAATTATATTTGACAGCGCCAGGATTCGTTGGGCTCTAACTGTTAAAGAGTGGTTCAGAGAGCATTTTCACACATGGATTGGCCACCATAGAGTCCAGACCTTAATCTCATTGAAGAACTTTGGGATTTGCTGAAGAAGACTTGATGTATCGGTCTGACTCTCATCATCAGTGCAAGATCTTGGTGAAAAAGTGCAAGTCTGGATGGAAATAAGTGTTGTAACATTGCATAAGCTTCTGGAAATAATGGAACAGTGAATGTGTGCTGTCATCAAAGCTAACACAGACCAACAAAATATTGGTGTGACCTTTTTTTTTTTTTGGACCAGGCAGTGTATGTTTGACACTGCTGCTTTTCACTGTTCAGTAGTGACACTGATATGCACGGCAAATGTATAACATAATAGTAAATGTAAAATAGACACAGGATGCCTCTTGAAAAAATTGACTTATCGTAGATCATAGCTTTGTCGAGGCCTGCTTCATCACCTTCCCACTGCTGCTTTAATTGAAAACTATTTCTCTGATTCCACTTGGTAACGCAGGTCACTTGATCCCTGAAAGTGTATGAGAAAACTAGTTTTAGCCAAATATTAGGTCTTCTCTACATCAGCTGTGTGCCAAGATCAGCGGCTTCCTTTAAGCAGCGGTTATGGTTGACGTTGCTCAGTATGACCTGCGAGGCCAACACAACCTCATGCATTTATATTCCTGTTTAAAGCACTCTGGAGTCACTGCAGTCTACTCGTGAACAACAGGAATAGAAGAAGGCAACACTGATTTTGTTTTGTTTTGTTTTTTTGTTTATTTTTTAAAAACTTTTTTACATCAAAATTAGGGCTGCCACGATTAGTCGACTAGTCACGATTACGTCGACTATCAAAATCGTCGACGACTGATTTAATAGTCGACGCATCGTTTGAAGCTTTGTAAGATCACAAAAGACGCAGGAATAAGTAGTAGGATTTAAGAGTGTAATAACGGACTGAAACAGAAGATGGCAGCACTGCATGTACAAGGATGCCAGCTGCCGTTAAACCCCGAAGAAGAAGAAGCAGCAGTGTCCCAGAATTCATAGCGCGGCCCTGCTCAGTTTTCAACAATGGCGGCAGCTAGTTAGTTTTAATATTACTCTTATTAATCTTTCTGGGTCACAAAATAAACGTTTAACATATTTTCAGGCGAGAATGTAGCTGTGTAAACCTCAAATATTTGCTCAGTTTATCAAGACACCACATATTTTCAAAAGCGCTCCGACGTTTTCGAGACGTCTGTTACCCACTAGCTCGATAGCTAGCCGGGGCAAGGCTCACTAGAGCCCGTGAGAACACCGGACTCCCGGCAAATCGTTTTCAAACCCACCACTGTCTTTCGCTACTCAGGTTAAACATATATAAGTCAGTTAGATAACTTAAAAATGTTATTGTTTGGCCTTTTTTTTTTGAGTATTTTATTTGTTCCTGAGTAAATCGGTTTGGCTGAGATTAAAGTTATAGTTTATACACGACTGAATAAACGTCAAGCAGACAACTGATTATCAGAAGTGTGAGATGTTCGAGAATATACTCCGGTGTCCCGTTATATTTTAGATAGCAAGGAGTTTATTAAACTTTACCGAAACAATCTGTAAATCTCATTAAATTTAATAAACTATCATCTTGTCTTTATTTTTAGTTAGCACATACCCTAAACACTTAAAACTGTAAGCTAATGTTATATAAGAGCAGATGCTGCTGGTGCAATAAGCTGTACGTTTTACGTCCAATGGATGCATGATCCGATTAGTCGACTAATCGCAAAAATAATCGGTGACTAGTCGACTATCAAAATAATCGTTTGTGGCAGCCCTAATCAAAATACATGTACAGATGGAGGTTTGAGGGCGTAATGTATATTTGAATGGTTTGGATCTGTAGGGGTTTTTCGACTGGTTTAAAAACCCACAGAAGAAATGGCTAGTAAAATTGCCACGAACCCTTTCTTCCATCTTGATGTGGAAGGGCAGAGCCTGTAAATTCCTGTGTGGTGAATGCACAGGATGACAGGTGATCTTAAAGTTGAATCATGTGTGCAGTCATTGTGGTGGTGTTCTTTTTTTTCTTTCTTTTTTTTTAACGACCTGAGTTGTTTCTTGTGCCTACATCATATCCTGTGGTGGGAGTATAAATAACCGAACATCTGTGGTAAGGATGTGATGCAGTGCCAGCCTCGTCTCCATATCTTTACTGTGATTCATAAAACCGCAGTTGCATTTAAAACAACTTGTATTGGGGATTAGAATTTAAATTAATTGACTAGTGTCGCTTTGATTAACCACACAGTGCTGGAATTTGCTCATTGGCTTTGCACTCACTCGTCAGAATAAACGAATTGGCAGTCTTGGACCTCCGTTTGCTCCTAACAGGGGTGGTGCAGAGCTGGTCCACCAGTTGTGGTTTAGCTAGCTTTGTCATCCCCATCCAAAAGCAGTATCCAGCAAGAGAAGAATGGCCTGCTTAAGCTGGGAAACGACGACGATAAGCGGTACAGAGACAGAGGGAGAAAGAGACAGGCTTTGTGTAGGAGGAAGAGGTGACAAGAGCCAGAGATGGGGTGATTTAAAGTATTGGAGACGGAGTAATCATTGCAACGGTGTCTGTAGTTTCTTTGGCAGTGATGGGACATTCCTTTTCTGATGAGTCACTCGCTCTGATCCACCAACTCTCCTCACATCTCTGACGCTAGTACCCCGTTGCTTTCTCTCTCATTTTCTGAGTGTCTGCTCCTCTTTCTGTCTCCCTTCCTTCCTTTTTTCCCCCTTTGATTTGGCAAATAAAGGCCAAGCCTCCAGCCAATCTGATCACACAAGGCTGTGATATTAATACAATCTTGTGGCATTATCATGCAACAGCTTGACACAGGCTGTCTAATGAAAGGTGAGATAACAAGACTGTGCTGAAGACACACACACAGACACACACACAGTTTGAGTAAGTGCTGTGCCATTTGCGTCTAGACTTCCCTGTCCTCTCGGATGTCCTGTCACATTTCGGCTATATATAGGATACGCAGTCTCTCCACTGCTTCTGCCCTGGCCTTGGATGTGACAGGCCTTTTGTGCACAGCCATGTCTGTCCGCCCCTCTGTGTGTTTCTTCAGAGGGGAAAGGTGTGGCTTTCCAATAGCCAATATCCTCTCTTTCTACCAAACAAAAGAATATGAAGCAGCTGTAATGTTTGCAGTCAAGTGAGAAGTAGTAAGAAGGTCTAATGAGCGAAGTGCTTGCTTTTTGCTGACTCATATTGATAAAAGAAATGACAGGAGCATGAGGTTTGATAGTATAAATATAACCCGAGTCAGAAATAAAAATATGGAGAACACTTTATTTATTCTCCTTTTGGTCTGCAAAGAGATATTTTCGGTATTTAGTGAGATGAAAGAGGATGAGAATACTCGTGTGTTTGGTTGAATGAGCGAGTCAGAATTTAAGAGTTCAGCTTCACAATGCAAGCGTCCCACTTTTACCTGGGACTTTATTTTATATTTGGTAACCTGTGATTTTTACCGGCTTAACCTCTTCATGTCCACCAGGCGACCGGTGACCTGGTTTGGGTTAGAGTTGGCTTCGCATCTGCTCCTTTTTAATGGCATTTCCTTCTATTTGGCACACCCAAATGGGAATATTATAGCAGATGACTTGTAAAGCCAAAATGGATTAACAGGACTTGATTGGAAAGGTATAATCTTCTAGCTTTTGTTTAGCACATGGCTAAAGTAGAACCTAACACTACCCCTAAGAGGCATGTTATAGTTATACACATGTGAGGACATCTGCATGCTGGACAGCTTTTTGGATCAAAACTGCCTTATCTATGAAGACATACAGTGCACCAACTGTGCACCCTTTAGTTAAAGTGGACATTAGTCATTCCTGTTCTAGTGGACTTAATGGTCCATGATATCTACAGCTGTCTGTGTCCATAGCAGGGTGTGATCGCTGCTTAAGCAGGTCACCAATGACCTGGTGGATGTTAGTATTTTAACAAATTTCCCCCTTGTGGGACTAATAAAGGTATATCAAATTAATGTATAAGACTTTAGTTGAAATGGAACCTCTCTATTTTCTGCACATTTTCCCTCATTTTAAGTATGTAGCTGAAACAAAACTTAACCAAAACATTAGATGGGGTGTCCTGGCCTGGTGGATGTTGAGACGTTTGCTGACACATGACGCCAACAGATTTACTGAGCTGTAACTAACGGGTGTTAATTCAATGAGTGTGTCAGACAGAGTGTTGAATTTACACTATGTGTAAAGTGTAAGAAATGTGGTAAAAGGCACAGAGTGGGATTGTTTAATACAATGGGGAGGTGGACTCTGTCTTTTTAATGTCTATCTTCTCTGCAGTATTGGGAACTGCATCATGATGTTCAGGTAGATGAGTGGCCATAGGCTCGTTAGTGATCGAGCTCATACAGTTGACAGCTGGTGAATACCAAACAGCACCTGTTAATCCATTAGTTAAATTTGAGAGCAAAAGTAACTCCTGTGGATTCATGACACAGCTCATCATGCCAGTAAGTGGCTCGCAGCACCTTTTCCTGCTGCTTTAGCCTCAGATTCAGTCTTGATATTTGAGCTATAGATGCTGTTCCCGTGGTGACTTTGAGTGATTAACTCTTTGGTTCGGGTGCCTAGCAACAGTAGTCAAATGAGTATTCAGTTTTAATCGTGAACTATTTGATGATCGAAGATGACCCCCACCCCACACTGCTCTCAAATGACTGTACGTACTGAAATGAAAGCACTGGATGGACCTTAGCATGTTCTTCTATTTCTGTTGTTTAATGATAGTCGACAAACCACGGTAGTGGAGCATTAAAAAAGAAAGAAAGTTCGGTGATTTAGAACATTTCTCTAGTTATATTAAATGTAGTAAAGTGAGACGACTCTTGAATGTGCAGGACTGTCAATTTTGCATAACTACTCATAACAGCGTTGCTTATCTAGCTGCTTATCAATACCTAGCTACTGACCAGTATGGAACCAGTGCCAGTTCCATACTGGTTATTACAACAGCCCTAAAAAAGGAGGACAGCAAGGAGGATGCTCTGCTGGGATTTTTAAAAACTTTCTCACCACATTATTACCAGGAGACTGTCTGAGGTTTTCAAACATATAAAAAAACAGTAGGCACTCGCTCTTAAATGTTAAGTTTTGGCCTTCACCCAGAGGAGAATCTTCTGTTGTTAAAATATACAGCTCAGAAAAATTCACAACGAGGTTTAAATCACACATCGACTCTTCAGGATTTAAGTATTCAAGTTTACTTACATAGATTGTAAAATTTGCTGTCTTTATCTCAGACTTTTGTTAAGTAAAGTAACACTGAGTCTTTAAGTGAATAGTCAACCGTCCCCCCATTTATTTCTAAGGTAGGGTGGGAAATTGACACATTCGGCAGATTATGATTAAAGTTATCACAAATCATGAGTTTTCAGGGGGGTAAAGTAGAAGTTTAGTTTGCTAAAGTGTTTTTTTTACCACATAGTCAGTATTTTTTTTATAACTGTACTTTAGGCATTCAACAGATGTTATGATCACTAATAATACAGAGAACTTTACAAAAACAAGAAAAGGTATTTGAAATTATGAAAAAAAGTAATATTGTAATATAATCCTGTAACCATGAAATGGAAAACGATTACCCTGAGCTGCAGGCACATGACAGGCTGCACTATAAACGTGTTGTTGTCACACTCCTGGCACTACTTGTTGCCGTCAGCGCTGGGTCCAGGAAAGAGCTGTGGTCTCATTACGTCAAAGTCTTTCTGGCTGCAGGACCGGCTCATCTGTGTTACTGTGTTTCGCTCAGTGTCACTGTATTCGTGGTGCACCCTTTCTCCCCCTCCCTCGACCTCCGTGCTCACCCACAGGAAAGAGGGGTCTGGTAATGGGGGAGGGGTTAGTGCATGCTCGGTCCCAAGTTTCCCAAATCCAGGAAATAGTCTCTTGGCTTTGTTTCTGAAAAGTTTTTTTTTTCTTTTTCACTCCTACTTCAAAAGATTTCAAACCCTGCAGAATGTTTTCTGGGCTCATTTTCTAAGTGTGTTATATAATTCTTTAACCTCATGTCATCTGCAGTTGCTTTCTGACTTTATCTGGGCTCGATTCATCAGGAGCAGTGTGTGTGTGTGTGTGTGTGTGTGTGTGTATATCTCTGGAGTCCTGTCCCTTTGACTGGCTGACGTGTTGAGAGAGTTATGGTTAAATAAGTAACTCTATATGTGTTTTCTGTCACAGCTGACCCATTTACTTTCAAGTATACATGCAGAGGGCATTCACTGTCACCAGCAGTGTTGAAGAGCTCAGTTTGCTCCGGGTCAGTGAGGGGAATGTGTACATACATGTGCTCACAAATGCTCATTACTTACCTTCATTCTTGAGGCATGTAGTTTTTGTGTTTTGGCTGCTCCTCCTGTTGACTAATTAGTCTTTTTTTTGCCCCCCATCCCACCTCACAGTGGCCCTGGCCCACCCACCCTCACATGCCTTAGATTCTTTGGCACACCCTGAAAATTCCCCCCTCCTTCCCTTTCTTTTGTGGTAAATTTTTTTTTTTTTTTGTCCCCCTTCTCACCGTCCCGCCCATGGAAACCACACCGGACGGAAAGTGATATAGCTGCACATACACCGACACATTCATAAACAAACACACACACACACACACACACACACACACACACACACACACACACACACACACACACACACACACACACACACACACACACAGAGATGCTGTAAGTCTTTAATTGTGCCTTAAACATGGAGCTATTTGTGTCCGTCCTTCACTCTCTATACATCCCTGTTGCTTAGACGAAGCACGGCCGTGGGAGCATGCTCACAACTTAGAGCTCTGTTTGCAAGCTTTGTTTGTGTGTACATAAGGTTGTTTGTTTGGGCTGCAGTCCCAGTCAAAGTGTTACTTTGTCTCTGTTATTTCCCGCTTTGACAATTCAAGGATACACACACACACACACACACACACACACACACACACACACACACACACACACACACACACACACACACACACACACACACGCACTTCGAGAGAGGTTGACGTCAGGAAAATCTATCCTTCAGTCTGTTTGGCTTTGTGTAGGGCTGATTGATGTGTTTCGCGTGTTACATTAACCATTGCTGCATTCATCACGAGGATGCTCTCCAAATAAGATTACAAAGAGCATCTTCAATAAATCCTAAATAATGATCTCTAAGGAAGAAGCGTAAAGTACATCTAGCAGAAACTAACCTAGTTAGCTCTTCTTCGTGTTATCGTCCTCGTCTTTCCTTTTCTTCATCTACTGCTTCTTCTCTTTTTCCCTCTTTCTTCATCTACATGCATTACTTCCACTCTTCCTTCTCCTCCTTCATCTTCTACCTATCCTCTTCTGCTTCTTCTTTCTTTTCTCCTCCTCTTCTGTTATTCTTCTACTACAACTTGTTTTCCTCTCATTTTTTCTTCTGTTTCCTCCTCTCCTCTTCTTCCTTCTTCATCTCATTCTTCTGCTCTCCCTCTTTTCTTCTACTTCATCTTCCTTTACTCCTTCATCTAGCAGTTGTCCGTTTCCTCCTTTTTCTTCTTCTACTACTACTTCTCTTCTTCCGCCTGTATTTTTTCCTCTTCTCCTTCTAAGTCGTCATCATCTGCATATTGTTGTTATTATTACATTTTCTTTCTCTTATCCTCATTTTTCTTCTCCTCAGCCTCTTGAAAAAGTTTAAAAAGCTCAAAAGTGCATCATTATAGTTTAGATGTAGGCTATGTAGTAGGCAAAATTAAATGGGACACGGGTGGTTGGGCCGTGAGGAGCTCTGCACCTTTGACAGCATGTCTTTTGGGCAGTGGTGTTGTCAGCTTGTCGTGGAAGTAGTTTGCAGCTACGTGTTGAAGGCCTGGGCTTTTCTGCAGCCAATGAAAACAAAGCCAAGAAAGATCTGGGAAGTTTGCCTGCTATTGTGCAGCTGCCTTACAGTTTCACGTCCTAATCCAAAAAGTCAGAAAAACACCCCGCTGCATTTTCTGTTTCTGCATAGCTCGGCTTGTCTTGCTGGCTTGAATCCATCCGTTTTGTTTCCGACGGCCTGGCCTCTGACTGCGACAGTTTTGCTTTCTTGTCAGTCTTTTTTGGTAACAGATGGGATTTCTCACGAGCCGTGGGGGAGAAGAGAGGGGAGGGGGCTGTAAATCAGTGTTATAGCGAGAAATGGGTGGTTTTATGTGAGTTTACAGACCCCCTTCACTTTTATTGAGGAAAAGACAGCATTTCTCTTCTAGACAGAGAGACGAGTGAGGGGTTGAAAGGTAGAGGATGAATGAGGTGGAAGCCCGGAAAAGAGAGGGAATTGGACAAGAAAATAGGATAGAGGGGGGAAAAAGGTAAAAGTCAAGTGGGATTAGCAGGGGAACTAGAATGGTGAGAAACTTTGAGAGGGCGGTGCAGGAAGGAGGGATGAGGCCCATCAAACTGCTGGCAGGCTTCCACCTGGCGTATGAATTTAAAAGCAATCTCAGTCCAGAGTGTCCGTGGTTAGAAACAGCACGCACGTAAAAAGAAACAGAGACACGGAGAGCGATGGAGTGTTTGCAGCTGTTTCCTTCATTCTTTTAGGATCTGGACACTCCGACATACAGACGACACTAAGGGCACGCACACACACAAAAAACAGCACACACTCAGTGGGCTGGCCTGTAGGTCAGAAGTTAAAGGTCAGTGCCAGACTGTGACACATCCTAGATCTTATTACCAACCCCTCCCCTCCCTCCCGGTGAGTGTTTTGTCTGAATGTCTGTGTCTCAGCTTGAACGTCTGTCCCTATATGTATCGGTACCACTGCTGCCCTGCCCGCAGATAGGCCCTCTAATTATGTCTAGCCCCCCACCCCCACCATCCACAACAGAGGACTGCAAGGAGTGCTTCAAAGGTGCTGACGCTCCGATGCAGCCCAGATCCAGATCCAGATGTAGTTGGGATTCAGACTTATCGTTTTAGTGCATTCCTGAACTGTTGCTCCAGCTCCTCTTTTTTTTCCCTTTTTTTTTCCTTTAACATCATAATGATATGGCATCTTCACTGCAGTCTGTATTTAGTGTTTGGACAGTGATGCTTTTTTGTTGTCTTTTACTACTTTAGCTCGCTGGACTTAAAATGAAAAGACTGATTTTTAAGTGCTAACTTTAAACTTTAAAGACAAACTCCTCCAGTTTTATGCATCGAAGTGTTTAGACCAAATTTAAATGGTCTGCACCAAACAGCGGCCTGTATTTGTTTTTTTTAGCGCAGTCGAGTTAAGTGACTCCAGTTGGTGGAGGTGAGGCCCTGTGTCTGGATCGTAGGGAGCACAAAAGATGGATGTAGCCATCATGAAGTTGCCCACTGCTTTCTTTTTAATGAAATGAGCGTTTTCAGGGTTTGAAACCAGATACCCCAACCGTGGGGTGGATCTGACTCTTGAAACTGCATGCCTATCCGAGCATATCCTGGATAATCCTGCTTTTTTTAAAAAAAAAAATGTTAGAATAATCCAAATTTACAAAATGGATTTGGTGTTTTATTCACTATGATCCGTAATGAGTGCCTGAGTCCATAAACTCATTGGGAAAGTGCTTACAGAGGTCAGAGCTGAGGACTCTTTTCCTCATAGACATTTATAGGACCAGAAGTCCTTTTATTTCCCCCATAATAACTAAAAAGGGTTATTTTTTTGTACTCTATTTACCCCTTTAAGGCCTTCTAGGAATAAACATTTCATGATCTCTTCTGAACTGAATAGTTTGTCATATTTCAGGCCTGCTTTTAGTACAAAAGGACTGGGCATGCATCAGAAGTTAATGAGGGTGGTCTCTGCCTACCCTTTCTATTGGTTGTCAAACCACATTTTTATTGATATGTAGTGATTTGCGAAAACAAGAGTACATTAGGAGGACACGGGAGGGTTCCAGGTGTTGTAAGAGCTGGGCATTTTGACATTAGAGTCTGTGTGCATTGACTCGATTGTGAAGCCAGGCTCAAAAAGTCATTAGAGGAAGTGCAGACTTGATTTCCAGTGAGATGGTGGTTGGTGCAGATTACTTTAATAATAATAATGATGATGATTATAATAATAATAATAATAATAGATCTGGTTGTGTGTATTAACAAACTAAGAAAGAACTGAGATTAGACTGCTATGGCCTCCTTCTCAAGCCTTCTCCCAAATCATAGGCGTGAGGATGAACTGCAGTGATTATTGTGCAAATGCTGCTTAGATTTAAGGCAAATATCCAAACTGCCAGACTCGGCAGCAAACTATCCATTTGTTTTCAGTGTGGACACCCTTTTGTGCAAATACCCACAAAGTCACATATATTCTCTGGTATGCAGACTTGCTGCAGCAGGATCCAAGTAACCGAGCATGCCTTGTAATTTTAATCCCAGAATGCAACATTTCAATTGCTTTTTTTTTTTTTTTTTTTTTTTAAAAACACCAACCCTCTTTCTTTGTCTGAACTTTTCTTTTTTTTTTATTTATTTATTTTTTTTTTTTTTCAGATTATGCATGAAAATTGAGTTGCCTTCAGAACCCATCTGTGCCTGCTCACGGTGTGATTCCTAAAGTGTTGCTGTTCCCAGGAGTTTTTAAACCCTTACACCTGATATGGCAGATAGTGTAGTCCATTCGATCTTGCGTGTCCCAACATAAACCATTAAAATAAAAAGAAAAAATGTATGAAAAAAAGCATTAGAGTATGCGCAGCTGTTGAAAATTATACAGCTTCTCCTCAGATGTTTGAGTGTTTTATCACAGTTGCCGTAACACTTAGACAAGCCCGATGTTTGACTGTTGTGTAAGTCGATACTCAGATTGGTGTCGATGTTTCAAGTTTTAAATAATATTGACAATCACATTCTTGGATGTATGCGAACTTCAGAACACTGCTCAGTTATGTAAACCTGTAGAAAAATGATGTGAGCCTGGAGAACTTTTGTTGTTTATGGGATGTTTTGCAGCTCTGTTGCCTTGGTTCCTTTAATTCCACTTTAGCACATGTCCTGAAATTGGCATTTAGCCGTGGCTCGTTTTAAACATGAAGCAACAACAACTTTATCTGATATATAGAAGAAGAATAATGCACTGAATTTGTATTTCATTTATTGGCAACATTAAACTAATTTATTTTCACTGGTCACATTTCAGCTCAAAGTGAAGCTTTGGGCTAGTTAGATTTTTCTTCTTTTGCACACTCAGACACGCATTGCATGTGTAGCTAATAGGAGACAAATGACGTGATATGATATTAATCACACTCACAACACTGGGTTATGTTGCCATGAGTGTTTATAAAAGCTTTCCAACAAGTTTTTCTGAACCAGCGTCCCTCCGAGTGGTTCGGTAAGACGAATGAGGAGCACGAGAAAGAAGCCAAAACATCTTTGTGTTGCGAGTGTTGTGTAAACTCACTCGCCTACAGTTTTGCAGTCAAGTAAGAAACTTGCAAAGTAAAGCTGCTGGCATTGTAAGTGTGAAATGCTACATTAGCTCTCCCAATAGCTGCTTCTGCCTTGTGGCGGAGCAAACGCAGAACGACGCCAACGCCGAACCGAACAGACTAATCCACAGAACAGCAGTTTGTTACCGTTACTCGAGACAAATCTCAGACAGGTGCAGCTCTAATTTGGAAACCCGAAAATCTTTGGTGTACCACTCAAATCTTTAATGATAACGTTACAGGAGCCTAAGATGAAATATTTCATCTGTGTTTTCTTCGAGTAAATTTTGATCTTCTGGTGATTTGCTTGTTGAAGGTGATTTTTAGTTCTTTTATGTATTTTTTTAAAAGATTTAAAATTTGAGTTAAATATTTAAAATAATTTACAAAATACTTTTTTGGATTACATAAATACTATATATGGTTTATCATGACCCATCACAGGGCTGGGACCCTCATTTTGGTCGTGAGTCCCTTATTCCTGTTCTGAAAATAGCAACAATTAAAAAGTAGATTTTTGTTTATCCAATGATGCAATAAAATCTTTTAGGTGAGCTGATTTCCAAGTTATCTTTTGCCGTAAGCCACTTTGATGATTTTTAAAAATAACCGTGTTATGAGGTAAACGGTTTCTGAAGTTATTACGATTTTTATACCCTAAAATCAGTCCAAGGGTCTTTCCAGCCCTTCATCCAGATGTAAGTGGGATTTTTATGGTCCACTCTAACTATACTCATTATCTTTCTCCCTGCTTCTCATAGTTGTGTGTTAATAAGAACTGTCCAAAAGTCTGCTGTCTGTGTGTGCGTGTGTGTGTGTGTGTGTGTTGGAAAGCAGAGGAGAGGGAGTTTACAAGCCTCCGGCGGCATTAAGTTTATGATGGTTCCAGTCAGCAAAGGTTTGGCCCGACTGCACCAAAGAGAGAAATATGAGCTCTGTACAAAATGAACCTTATGTTCTCTCACACACACACATATATATATATATATATATATATATATATATATATATATATATATATATATATATATATATATATATATATATATATATATATATATATATATATATATATATATATATATATATATATATATATATATATATATATATATATATATATATATATATATATATATATATATATCCAAACATACACACCCATCTTGTGTATTCGTGTTTGATTGAGGTTGTGAATAATTGATGTCTTTATTATTTGTCCCTCTTGTGCCCTTCAGACCTCTGGCTCTTTCTGCTCACCCCTCCCTCAGTCTCTCTCATTAATCCTATTTCATGTTACTCTCCCTCAGGACGCTGCTGCTGCTGCTGCTTCAGTGAAGCTATGATTGGATGAAGAAAGAACCATTGACTACCAGTATGGACCTGCTCCATCCTGGAGTTTTCCACCATCCTTAGCTCTCAGGTACACAACAGCTATTTTTAAAAAAAGTTGTTGTCAGTTGTTGAACTGAAATAATGTAGGAATAATATTATATGTGGAGATTCTTTTTACTGGGTAGCACATGTCTCACTTTTAACCTACGTTTTCAGGCTTGTCTTAGAGCTGTGATTCCTTCTGTATAAAAAAATTATTTTCTGAATTACTGTAGTCATAAGGCAACCTAAAAAGTTCCCAATTTTGACCTACTGTTATGTATTTTGAAGGCCTCTGAAATATAAAATTGTGCTAGTTTTCATTAAAAATGCACTGACAGATTTTCCTTGGAGTGACTCAGGTGGACTGCTTCAGTGACTTCAAACCTGATAAGAAAACGATCATTTCCAGGTTCCCCCCACCTTTAAGATACCACCTTAGCTTTATGATAGGAAGGAAGGATTGTTGGATTAGCTTAGTGTTTACAGTAACAGTAGATTAGCATTGCTAACATAACTTCTATAACCCTGACCGCAGCTCTGTCATTATGTGTGTTTTGTTTAATTATTCAGAAATGCTTTGGATATCCACTTTAGTTTCTGCTGTCTCAGAAACCTCTTCCGTCTCCCTTTTTACTGTATAATACATGCAGAATCAGACGTACTCAGGTCAGTGTGCGTGAGGGACACAGCATGGAAGACTTCTGAGATCCCTATCGACTGATTTCTTCTTTGATTCCTCCATGTTTGACTCATAGTCTCCGTTTAATAATTTTGATTTCTGTGGCGAGCATCTTCGCTTTATCACAGTGTTGTGTTGTCTCCATAGAAACCAGCTGTCAGTGGGTTTCACTTGGATGAATGCGGTCTCTGTGGGCAATCCAACAACTTCTCGTAATTCTTTTCATTCTTCTTCTGATCATTTTGTTCTTTTTTTCCCTCAGATCTGAGTCCACTTAACTCTGAACAGTGACCACAGCCAGTGTATGACAGACCTGTCAGGTACACACACACACACACACACACACACACACACACACACACACACACACACACACACACACACACACACACACACACACACGCACATCAATGCCTCAAAACCACTTCATTAGCCTTTCAGTTTAGGTTGCACTATCACCACTTGTGCTTTTTTTTCCAATTATGCCTAACAGTTACCAATAAACTGTGTATATTGGACACATTTCTCTACTCGTTTCCTTGTTCCCTCATTTGTTTTTGCGACCCAATAATAAACAGACAAACTTGGAGTATTTAAAAACATTCTCTTGGTACAGTACAGTCATTCAGTCCTGTTTAAAACTAAGCACATGATTCAGTAGCTTGTTGAACCACCTACAGCGACTATAACTTGTATTCTGAGCAACTTTATCAGTCTCTCACATTTATTGTGGAGGAATTTTGGCCCAGTCGTCTTTACTTATTGCCTGCAAACCTCGATAAACTGAAGCAGTCATTTTTGCACAGCTCTCCTAAGTTCCCACTGCAGCATTTCAATCAGGTTGAGGTCTGTACTGTGAGTCATTGCAACACTTTCATTATTTTCTCTTTCAGCCATTCTGTTGTAGATTTGCTGATGTGCTCGGGATCATTGTCCTGTTACACGACCCAGTTTCATTTAAGCTTCAGACTGCTTTAGACAGATGGCCTCATATTTTAATATTAAAATATGTTACTATACATGTTCTGGGGTGCAACCGAGCAAAGTGAAGAAATAAAATGACCACATTCACCTAATCTGGTGACAATTCAAACGTCATAAACGAGAGTTGTGGTCAAATTGAAATCTAGAGGTTGTTCTTATGTATTTGTAGGCATTTTTGGAGTGAAGTATTTCAATGACTCCTACAGTCATGTCTTACTAAGTTTGAAGCATGCAGTTTACTGCAAATTGCTTCTGAATTTAACACTGACGGTATCACAGCCTGATGTGGCTGTGGTACTTGCTGTTAGGAGTATTCATTTATTTGGGATTAGAGGGTAGGATGTTATCAGAGTGTACTTGGCATGGCTGGATGGCTCAAAGCTGTGAGCAGAGCTGGGTGTGGGGTGCTGGAGGGAGGAGGAGAAACACAAGGATAAGATAAATAAGGAGCAAGGTCATTTTTACAGTGAGCTCTGGTGCGTTTGCAGTGTTTCAGGGCTTTAGTCACACTTCCAGTCAGAGATCCAGAGTCTACAGTAGATCCAGAGTCGACCATGTAGCAGCAGTGCACCTCTGTACATTAACAAATTCTGCAAGATCACATTGGCATGCAGAGACAATAGAAATGTGCATATTTATGCTCGTAATTGTGCATAGACGGTTTGTGTTCTTCTGTATCCAAGTGTTCAGAAATCCCAATTTTCCAGATTTCAGTTTTCAGATCTCAGGTTTAGACAGCAAACTTCTTTCTAATAAAGCAGCCTTTCCACTGATGAATCCTGCGCTTCAACTATCTCTCATGAACAGCTGTCTCAACAAGACCACACGGCCCCCATCAATTTTCAACAGATGAGTTCACCCTTATATCAAAACACATCAGTTCTCCTTCAGCTGCCTCTCGAACACCCGTAAAACCTGCGCTTACACTTTAATATTTAGTGGATTACTCAACTCTTCAAAAGGGCTGCTCGTTGCGCTCCTGCTATTATTTGTGCTGTTGTCTGTAGAATGAAGTAAACCGCCGTCTTTGTGCTTGTAAATTAGTGCTTTAGTATTATTAGGTCACCCGCAGAACTTTCTACTTACATCTGTGGATTTATGTGACTGCGTTTTCACATTCCACCTTAAAAGCTGCTGGTAGCGGCAGGTTTATGCATTAATGAGTAAAAATAAAAGACATGTTGTAGCAGCTCAAACTGTAAAAGTTAACGGAACGCTGTTAGAAGAATTTATTTTTCTTAAAGTCACTGGACTTTATTCACTGCTGAAGATGGCTGACTTTTTTCTTATTAATCTTTAATGACAAATATTATTTATAATTTGTTACATGCACAGTCAGGTCCATAACTATGTGAAAAATAAAAACATTTTATAATTGTTATTTCTTTTCAGCAGCACAATTGATTTGAACTGTAATTAAAGGATATACTTTTGGCTTAAATTTAAGATGCATGAAAAAATATTGCATTTCCAGTTTAAGAATCACAATTGTAGTTGTTGTTGTTTTTTTTTTTTTTTTTTTTTTTTTTTTTTAAACCATATGTTCATTTTCACAGGCTAAAAAAACCAATCAGCTAGTTGTTTGATAAGCCTTTTTATAGCCACTTGTCTTTTGTTTCCTCGTTATTCAGCACGATAAAAGTCAAGCCCAAGTGTTTAATTTGTATTTGATAACTCTTAATGGGAACTGTCAAAGAGGTGTTGATGCAAGCAATGGAGGGCTTCATTAGACTTGAAACAAAACAGTCTTATCAGAGAGATAGCAGAAACTTAATTGTTGATTTAACCACCACTCTTGGCGCATTCTCAAAAAGAAGGAATGCACTGGCCAGCTCAGCAACGGCAAGAGGTCTCAAAGACAACAGAAGATAAAGTGGAGTGAACAAAATCCCTTCGCACCATTTGGCCAAGCCAAGAGTATTCTTGTAGGCGATAAGGCATCATAGTCTAAAGTCTGCAATCAAGAGTCGCCTTCCTGAATGTAAATACAGAGAGTTTACCTCAAGATGCAAACCACTGACGCTTAAATAGAAACATGAGATCAGAGTTTAGATCAGAGAAAAGATCAAAATACAGTTTGAAAGGATTAAATCAACTGGAATGTGTATGAAAACAGTGGCAACAGAACAGTATTTAGAAGACTGGAGACCACATCATCTGTCCATCGTGGTAAGGCGGTGTTATGGCACGGGCATGTTATGCAGCTGAGTCTTTCATGATATGACTGCTGCTTGAAGTATCTGCCAGATCCCACAAAAGCTATGGTTATCTATAGTACAGATCAATAATGACCCAACACACATGCAGTGCCACACGTTATTCCCAGAACATTAGCACTGCTAGTAACAAGAACCTTCCTTGCAATGCCCTAGACTAGTGGTGAATGGCGCCATAACATCTTAGGATGGCATGCTGACATAATAAAAACAGGGACCTGCAGTGCTTTCTCAAATTGTTCATTCTGTATTTAGTGGTTAGTCGAACAAAATTCGAAAAAGTTAGGGCGACGTTCTTTGAATCTGACACATACAACGAATGCAAATGGAGAACCAAACAGTCGACATTGGCAGCAGCATGAAGAAATTAACATAATGTATAAGAAAATGAAAAGGCATTGGCATTCATAGTAATCTTTTTTTTTTTTTTTTTTTTTTTTTTAAACAAACGTATAGATGTTATTGACAGTGATGTCTCACCTGTGTGTTGTCTGTGTATTAACACGTGGATATTTAGGTTTTTAAATTCACTATTATCTTTTTTTTCTGCTCCAGGTGATCTGTCTGGTGCAATGATGATGTCAGTAGACGTGACCAATCGTAATGGCCCCGCCGCCACGCCCCCCACCTCACTCAGCCTTCGCTCTTCACACAACCAGCTCCTCACCAGCGATGTCATCAAACAAGGCTCCGCCACTCCTCCCAAATGTCGGAAGAAGTATGCGCTTACCAGCATCCAGGCCGCCATGGGCCTCGGTGAAGTGGTGCCACCTTCATCAGCATCATCATCTCCATCGTCATCCCCGTCACAGTCCTTAACTCCCAACAATCCCAAACTAGCAAAGAACGGGGCGAACCAGCTTCGTAAAGCTGGCCAGGACCACAACAAAAACACAACTGACCCTGATTCGATGGATTTAGAAATAATAGCAGATGACCTAAATGTCAACGTGGCAGAGGAGCAAGACAGTCACACTCTTACCAATAATGATCGAGAGGAAGATGCCGACCTTAACTCAGATACTCACAGTGATGCAGAGGCTGAGCAGACGACAGAGCCTGACTTGGACTGTAACATAAACACGACTGTGGAGCTCAAACTGAGCAGCAGCACGGCTGATTTGGACTTTGACTCAGAGGACACCAATGACATCAGCATCTTGTCTGAGAAGGAAATGATGTTAAAGATGAAGATCGAGGAAGATGAGATGGTGGGGGAAGAGGAAGATGAGGAGACGAAGCCTTTACTGACAGTCGACAGTGAGCCCCCTGTGAAGAACCACAAAGTTTCTCCAGGCCTGGAGCTCATTTCTGACCTCCACTCCAACCTCAAGCTCCTCAAATCTGGCAAGAACTCTCCGGTACCCCCTCCTCCTTCCCCACCCAAGCAACCCAGTCCAGAAGACACTCCCCTGCTCTCCATGGCCTCCTGCCCCTCCTCTTCCTCCTCATCCTCCTCTCCAGAGACGAAGAAGGACAGAAGAACTGGCGCAAAGACAGACTGTGCATTGAACCGCATCCAGAATCTGAACCCCAGTGACGAAGAGTTGAGCTGGACTACCTTGTCCCAGGAGAGCAACTCGCCAGAGGAGACAGGTACGCACACGCACAGACACACACAGAGCCCATGAAGCTTTAATGCAGTAAACTTTACTGTTATTTACAAATATTTAGTGTAGTTTTTATGCGAGTCTTATGTCAGCTACTGTGGTATGTTTTGTTTTGGGGGTTTTTCCCCTCCTGCTGTTTAGCGGTTTCACCGTCCTCTCTACTGATGATGACATGTTTCCATTTACCCAGAGTGTGTGTGCATGCACATTCGAGTGTGTGTGTGTCCGTCCATTTGTGGATATGCAGAGCTCAAGCATTGCTTAAACAGAATAACAAAAACTCCAGCCTCCAGTAAATCTCCCAGAATCCCTCAGGCACAGGAAGTGCCCTTGTAACCTCATGGGGGTTGGTGTGCCAGATCAGCTGTGTCCTGTTTCCAGCTTCATCCTGAGCATATGTGTGTGAACCAGCCTTAACTTAATGCATAAACTAGCTGCCAATATCTTGGTGTGTTAGATGTTTTTTCCCCCCTCATCTTAAAGCTCCACAGAAAGGAGCTGCTTTCCTCTCCCCTGTAGCACCTGTATTCGTCTGTATTGATCAGCTACCTTGAGCTTCATCACTGTTATATATCTGTGAATACAAGCATCTGGTCTCTGCAAATATTAGATAATGGATAACCTTTCCATAAGAACCTGTAAGCTGGGTCAAGAGAAAAGCTGTAGTCTGCTGTTAGTCTAACATAGTTTTAGTTTTAATTAACTACAATAATTACCTTCTCTATGTGTGCAAATCCTGAACTTTAAAAATGAAAACTAATAAAGACTAATACTGAACAATTTTAAATAAAAATGTAACTGAAAGAAGCGCATCCACTCTAGAAGTTGACTTAAAAACTAATTAAAATACAGAAAAAGTAATAACCCTGAGACACAGAGTGACTTAGATATTCTTAGTTGTTCAATTTCTGTTCCTCTCAGCCTGTAATGATGGGCATAATGATGGCACTGACTAATATTTAATATATAGACATAGAAAAGAAATCAGATGTAGCCCTACTTTACATCTGTATGTTTCTTCTGTCTTTGGTTACTTTGTTGATAATTTCTCTTTTTAAACCTTTAGATATAAAATATCTAGGAAAAACTGTATTGTTTAGATTGCAAACAGCTACTCAGTTTTGCCACTATTATTATCATTATTATTATTATTATTATTATTATTATTATTATTGTTCATTGTTACATAGCTTTGAGGATAAACTTTTGCGTGATTTTTAGAGTTTGAGAGTCTCCATCTGTTGCGGGTCTCTTGCTTTCTTGTATTTGCATGTTGGCTACGTCTGCAGAAGGTCTCTTCAGTTCACTGTTGTTCTTTGCCAGCGTTATGTTAAAATCTGGGTATGGAGTTTTTTTGGGGGGGGGCACTTAAAACTTGTGGTTTAGTGTAAGACGAGCAAAACACATCCGTGCTCCTGCAGAATAGCAGCTGGTCCTGCGACATAAGCATATGGGCACTTTAGTGTTCCTCATAGCTTGTCATATAAACAAAGCCTCCAGATTAACAGAAAGAAGAGGCTGTGGTCTCAGCTGTAAACGGTGCCGTCTTTCTGAGTTGGTGAGTTGTACTGCTGCTTTTTTTTTTTTTTTTTTTTTTTTTTTTTTTTGGCTCTCTGATGACTCACAGTCTCAAGTTGAAGGCTCTGAGCATCTGTGTAACTCATTTCTCTACAAGTTGGATTACCAGCAGCTTGCATTTTTACAGTTTTACTGTCGTGCTGTCTGGATTTCAGGATTACATTTTCATGTGTTCATTTGTCCAGGATTTCATTGTGTATAAAAGCCTATCTAGGGATGTGCATTACAAATTAGTTAAGGCTATAAATGCTGGGCTGTATGGCACTGTTCATGTTACATACCTGTCTCTATACAGAAAATTAATAAACTAAAGTAACTGTCTTTCAGATCCGTCTTTGCTTATTTGCAGTGTCATTTAAAAGAGAGAACCAAGACCATGATGTATGTAGTGAGGAGCTCAGTAAGGAAGCAAATGACTAGTTAAATTGTATATGTCACTTTCATCCCCACAGGCCTATATAATCAAGCACCTTGGCATGCAGACTGCTTATACAAACATTGTGAAAGAATGGGTCGCTCTCAGGCGCTACATGAATTCCAGGATGGTATCATGACAGGATGCCACCTGTGCAACAAGTCTGGTCGTGACATTTCCTCGCTACTAAATATTCTACAGTCAGCTGTTAGTGGTATTATAACAGAGTGAAAGCGATTAGGAACGACAGCAACTCGGCCACGAAGTGGTAGCCCACGTAAAATCCCGGAGTGGAGTCAGCGGATGCTGAAGCATATAGTGTGCAGAGGTCGCAGGACCACTAAACTTCATGTGGGCTTCAGTTTGGCTGAAATACAATGACTAGACAGCTTCATCGAATGGGTTTCCATGAATGAACAGCTGCATCCAAGCCTTACATCACCAAGCAGTGGTGTAAAGCATGCGACCACTGCGCTGTAGAGCAGTGGAGACGTGTTTGCTAGACTGACGAATCATGCTTCTCTGTCTGGCAATCTGACACATGACTCTGGGTTTAGCTATTTCCAGGAAAACGGTACTTCCCTGACTGCATTAGGACAATTTCATGCTCCAAACTGTGTGGGAACAGTTTGATGATGGTCCCTTCCTGTTCCAACATGACTGCACACCAGTGCACAAAGCAAGGTCCATAAATACATGGATGAGCGAGTTTGACTGCCCTGCAAAGAGACCTGACCTCAACCTGATAGAACACCTTTGGGATGAATTAGAATGGAGACTGCGAGCCAGGCCTTCTCAGTGTCTGACCTCACAAATGTGCTTCAGGAAGAATAGTCAAAAGATTCCTGTAAATACACTCCTAAACCTGTGGAAAGCTTTCCCAGAAGAGTTGAAGCTGTTCTAGCTGCAAAGGGTGAGCTGACGTCATATTAAACCCTATGATTTAAGAATGGGATTTCACTCAAGTTCATGTGCGTGTGAAGGCAGATGAGAGAATACTTTGGACAGTATAGTGTATCTATCCAACACCTAGCTGCCCATACTGTAGTGCCCCCTATCTGCTTTTGTCAAACTCACGTTGACAAATCTGTGTTGTTTTCCCAGCAGTGTGATAGATTCCTCTGTGGGGATTGTGGGCTAGAGGGCTGGTATGACCCTGCTTTCACACAGAGGTGGCAACACACAAAATACAGAGTCTAAGAGGGTCCTTCAAGCCCTATTTATAGAAGTCCAACATTATCGCACAACATCCTGCGCTGTAAAACAGAATTCATGGTACAGCATTCGTGATAGTTTGTGTAGGTATTTGAAGTATTTTGGGACGTGCAACTGTGCAGTCTGTCCAAAAACCAATGCTGATTAGAGCAGCAGTGGAGAACAGTGGAGTTCACCGCAAAGAGCAAACAAAATTAAAGTTCCTGTTCTGTTCTGACTCAAGTTAGTAGCTAAGCTAAAGGACCAACAACCATTGCCCAGACAAGTAGGAAACAGTTACTGGCTGTGGTGTCAGGGGACAACTACATGTACACCAGTGTTCGGCCAGGTTGGTCCCTTAACTCACGCACAGTATAACTGAATGGTGATTAGTGCCAAAAAAGCAACGCGTGATGCTCAAAGTGTGTTTGAGACAGTTGCATGTCTCTCTACCTCTCTGACCCACCTGGTCCTCGCACCTCCACTGGATGAGATGCTGAATAAAAGCCGATCTGGAGGTTGCCAGGACAACCAAGAGAGGCTGGAAAAGAGGGAGAAAATAATAAACCTAGAAATTTGATAAGGATGACTGTGCCACATTTTTAGCCTCCTTCCATGTGCCCCGGCTGCATGTTTGGTTTAGGACAGGAAAGGGAGGGTAGAGCTTTCTTTTTTCTTTTGTTTTGTTTTGTTTTCTTGTTGATGTGGCTGATGCTCCAGATAGAGAGGGGAGAGACAAGCAGCAAACACAGCTCAGCTGCAGGGGGAAACAGCTCCCCCCCCCCGTATAATTCTCCATGTTTGTCTTTCACTCCTGTTTTCTTCAGTCGCAGGCTCTCCATCCTTTTTTTTGCTCCTCCTCTCATTCACTCTTTCTCCCCATGTTTTTTTTCCTACTGCCTCTCTCTTCACGTCATGTTTTCTCTACCTCTCTGCCTTGATTTGTCCCCCCTCCTCTCTCTCTCTTTCTCTTTCTCTCTCTTTCCCTCCCTCCCTTCCTCTCTCTCTCCCTCCCTCCCTTCTTGGTCTCCTCACCCCCTCTGCTGCGGTGTCCCCCTCACTCTGATCACTGCTTCCTTCTCTCTCTTTCCATCTCTGTCTGGGCTTCTCTCTTTGGTTACAGCATTGGGTTTTGCTGTATGAGAGGCAGCTAGCTAACTATGATGCTGGGAAAAGACTACATGCTGGCCATTGTGATTGTCAATTACGAGGGTAGGTGCATTTTTACGGAGTTGGCCGGAAGCTGGACTGTTGTCTTAGAGTTTGAATGCTGTCTGAGCGTGCATGTGTCTGTGTCTTCCTACATGGGGATGAAGTTTATTTCTGTAATGACATCATCTGCAGAAACAGTCAGGTTTGTTCATGCTGTGTTAGTATGTCCATGCTGGTGTGCATGTGTGGGGTTATCTGCTGAGAAAGTGTGTGTGTGTCTGTATGTGTTTTGCTCCAGAAGCTTGCAGCTCTCCCCCTCCCCCTGCTTAACTGTACTCTGGCATGCAGCTGCATGCTAACCGAGGCTATCACAGGCTAACTGCTACGTAGGTCCCCATTTCCACCAGCTGCGTAGGTGCACTTTAACAGCATCAGTGTAAGCACACCAAGTCTCCTAATGCTGTTTCCTTACTTGCCAAATTGGTTGCAGAGAGTGACACTGATAACTTTGAGTCATCGTGTAGCCCTCAGACCTTTCCAGCCAGAGATCTCCTCTCTCTTTTCTCCTTCAGTGTTTCTCTGTAATGTTGTTTATGCAGATGCATTAATCCACATCCAGTAGTCATCTCATGCTGGCACCCATTCTAAGTCACCATCTTTCCTCTCGCTCACAGCAGATGGAAACGCTCAGATTCTCTCTCTTGTAGTTTTATTTGCTCTGACCTATTTTTCATTCTCAAAAGACTCCAACTCCCAGCAGTCAGTGCACCACCACACTGTCTTGAGCCCTGAGGGATGTCCTTATCTCCCAGCGTGTGCGTTTTTCTATATTTTCTGTGATTTATGCTCTTTGAGATAAACTGAAGTCTTAATAACTTGTGTGTGCACGCATGTGTGTCTGAGTGCCATCACAGTCTGGCCCGACCTCGTTGTCACAATGACATATGGCCTGCTGTCGTGGCAACGAGCCCACTCGCTGCGTTTCATCAGCATGGTCAGCAGTTCAAGAACGCCTTGCAATCACACAAACGTACATAAATACACGCAGCACCAGCTGACCGGCCCCTTGGAGCTTATATCACCTTTATGAGTTGCTACATCCCCGACAGAGTTTGGGATCGTCTTTACTACGCCTGCCACGACATCATCTCCACACAGGCACACAAAGATCCCATCAATACTTCACTCTGTCTGTGTGTGTGCACGTGCATGTGCATGCTGCCAGGAAACTGCAACCTTCACATGAGATGACTTTTAGTCCAAGAGTGAAGAAAAATTAATTTAAGTACTCCATCTCCACAGAATGTGTTTGTGTGTGCGTTTGTGTTTTCAAGGTAACAGCTGTAGCTCCTCTAAATATATCACTGCCCAATAAATTATGCTAACAGACATCTGCTCTGTTTGCTGATGTTGTGTTCTGTTGGTGGAGGAAAGTTTAATTTTCACATAAATCTGTACATGCATATATTCTGAGAAGCAGACTAAAGCACAGATGAGACTTTTGCTGTATTTGCATCTCGACTTTGGAACAGTCGCCTCTTCACCATTAGGACCTCACCAACACTTGACATGTTTAAAACCCCCTGTAAGACACATCCTTACTCCTTTGAGCTTTTGACACTTTTTTTTCCCCTTGTCTTTTTGGTTTTGATCTTAAGGTTTTCTGTGTATTAGGGTTCTTTGTTCTGTATTGTTGATAATCTGGCTTTCTGGTATTTCTAAGGGTTTATGATTCTTTTTTTCCTTATTGCTGATACGAGTTCCCTTTGGTGTTGTTTCATGCCATTACTTCTGTGTTCCCGTTCAAGTCCTTAAGCTCTGTAGCCTTCTGCTTATGATGGTAATTCTGCTTTTTTTTTTTTTTTTAGGTTCTCATGAAATTATTGTTATCTGTGTCTTTAGTTTCTTTACTAGTTTGTTAATCCCTGTTTCTGTTCTCATTCTGTTTCTTCAGTCTTCTGTCCATATTTCTGGTATTTCTATGTCATTTTCACATGTGTGAGTCTGCCATCTGTTACTTTGGTAGTCTTTTGTCTCTTGTCTCTAGTTTTACTTCCCCTGTCTCGTTATTCTTGATTTGTTGCTGCTGTGTTTCCCACCTGTTTCCTTTTCTCTCATTACCATGTGTGTATTTATTGTCCTCCCCCTATACTGTGTGCTCTCTTGTTTTGTGTGCTTCCCTATAGTCCTGGATTTGTATTCTTGGCTCCTGTCCTGTTTAGGGTTTTTTGTGTATTTAAGGAAGACTTGACCATTAAAGCTGTTTTGAAGTCATTTCCTGTCTCATGAGTCCTGCATCTGGGTCCTAATCCCACCTTCTCCACAGGGTTTCATGAGTATTTAATTCTATGCACTTTACTGTTACGGAGTATTACCCCTCTTCTTTCCACTTAATTGAGCTGTATGTCGAACAATGAACAACTTTGTGTATGAAGTTTAACTACTATGTTGCTTTGATTATATTTAACCTATAGCTTTCCTATGTATAAAAATGTGAAGGGGAAAACGTCACCACTATGGGAGAGATGAGACACAATTTTAATGGTGGGTGGAGAGGAAATGCTCACAGGAAGTCCTAAAGCTATCTGAGCCTATAACAGCTAAACTGAGGGATCGGGGTCACCTGAAAGTTTTGAGTTGAAGAGAGGACGTCTCTTCTGAATCTAAACTGGTAGATGGGTCCACAAGTGTAGGGCCTGATAACTGAAGGCTATGTCTCCCATTCTACTGTTAGAAGCTCCAAGATACCATAGGTGGGATTATTTGGTACTACAAGGAGTTTAACGTTAAATCGAAGAACAACAGATCACACACCCATGGAAATCAAGCGGCACATTTATCTAAAACAGGGTTCAGTGAAGAAGCTAACACAATTACCAGGGCCAGTGAAGAACAATTCTTCATTTGTGTCACGCTGAATAAACTGTAATATGTTTTAAGTACTGAGTGGGTCGCTCATTGAGAAAGTGTCTCAGCTGCTTTAGATGTGAGAGAAATCCTGATATCTGTGTGTTTGCTATTTCTTTTTTTTGCCCGTGTGATATCTTTCATTTAAAAAGTGTGTAGGGCTTTGTTTAACAAATGCTACAGAAGTGCTTTACAGGCGTTCTTGTGCACATAGAGATATGGTTTGTTAAAAGGGACAGCTGCAGCAGATGCTGGTAATCCAGCTCAGCTGTTGACGTAGCTCAATGTGGGTTCACTTTGAATTAACTGTATGGTGCAAAAACAGCCACAGAGACGGGAAGTTTGGGGGGAAACGGAGCAGGAGAATGATGGCCTTACACACTGCATCCATCCATTCATCCAACCATCCAAATGTGTGTTTTTCTTCCACCAGATATTTGGAGTGAGCAGTCATTCCAGACAGACCCTGACCTGCCTCCAGGATGGAAGAAGATTACAGACATGGCTGGTATCTACTACTGGCACATTCCTACAGGTACCACTCAGTGGGAGCGGCCCGCCACTCATCCACAACCCCCTGGACAGATGGAGTCCACGGCCCTGGGTGACCACTCAGCCTCAACACCACGTAAACCTTCCCTGGGCTCACTCAGCCCCTCACCCACTCCAGACCACGAGGTGAGGGACATTACAATAAAGTGAAAAACATCACTTTAAGTCTGTGCTTTCAACTGCTTATAAGAGATACATGGATCAGACTTCACATTATGACCACTGTGGATGTTAATTTGGCACATACCACCTACCTAATCTTGCTGCAGACCATGTGCAGGATTTGCTTGAGAAATGAGTCCGATCCACAGAAGCCCCACCTCAAAACTTACAGGACTTAAAGGATGTGTTGCTAACATCTTGGTGCCAGATACCACAGCACACTTTCAGGGGTCTAGTGGAGTCCATGCTTTGATTGGTCAGGGCTGGTTTACCAGTATAAGAACACGATATTAGGCAGATGGTCATAATGTTAAGCTTGACCGTGAGTTTGACTAAGTCATGCTTTCAAAATGCATTTTTTTTCTTCACAATAAGAACTGCCTGGTCTTAAGTCTGAATTTATGATTGATTTAGTGACTGTGATGTACAGTGTCTATTTGGTATAACCTGTACAGCACTTTGGTCAACTGAGGTTGTTTAAAATGTCCTATAAAAATAATCTTTGACTAATTTGTATAGAAAACAGTAATTTTTTTCTTTTTGTAGTTGAGAATACATTCTGACGAAGGCAATCAGCTGACAGCATAAGTGAAGAGATGAAGGGAAAGTAATGCAGTCAAACAATTTGATTTAAAAACAAAGTAATAAAGTCAAACTTTAATGCAGTGAAGGTAGTGTATCTATTACTGGCTACAATGCAATTTAGTTGATAATGAAATTTCTCGACTCTTAATAACAGCTAAGCATTAATAAAATTGGAAATGTCACAGCGATTAACATGAAAATGTTTATATTGAGCTTTGGATTAGCATAAATCAACAAAACCGCACACAGCACAGAATAATTATGAGGAAAACTGTAATAACACCTATGTTGGAAATGAATTAAGCACTCTGTGCTGCTCTTCTGGGAATAATATGTACATGACTTGTACTTAACGCTGCTGTGAGTTTTTATGAACAGGTATTTTTACAATTTATAATGTTTATGCAACTGACATGAGGACCAGTCGGTGCTGCTGACAGCAAGATTGTCAAGTGCAAATGACGAGCGTTTCTCTAAACAAGAGGGGAAAAAAATTTATTTCTTGAATCCATTAATCATCGTTGACTCCAATAAATATGGATTAAACAGTGTGTCTTTATGTTTTTTTAATACCTCTGTGTTTCCATGTGCTTATAGTCATGCCAGGCCGAGATCTTCTTCAGGGGGTCGACTCGCTCGGGCAGCACCACCTCTGACAGCTCAGTGGAGCCTCTGTCCACTCACGAGCCCACACTCCCCACATGTGGATTTGTGAACAGCTGTTACTTTGTAAGCCACCATCGTTTTTGTGTTACATTGTACTTCACAGGAGTCTGTGATATTCATCACGGTTTGCAAGAGTTATTTTCACGCTTCCATGTGTCAGTTTTAAACGGCGCAGTGTATTTGTCTGGGTTTCAATGTAGTTTTATTTAAATGTGCATCAAAGCAGCTGGGTAAAGGGAGTGAGAGGGAGAGCACCACTGACACTCCAGTCCGGTAGCAGAATACAAGAACACTGAGCCGATCAATCAGTCAATCATGTAGAATGATGGGTGGAAATGTAGAGAGGAAAGGAGATGGATAGAGAGCGGCCCCATGTAGATAAAATATCGATCCAGTGAGAATGGACTGATGTTGACAGATGGATGTGCCTCAATCTCATTCTGGCACATCCATCTGATGCGATCGAGCTCCAGACTGCTCGAGTATCACCCAGCTGCACAAAAGCTAAAATGGCAGACAGACCAACTCTGTGCAGCAGGATGTCACTAAACAGAGTCTCATCATTTCTCTCTCTGATGTCTCTTTAGCCCCGCTCCACGTCTCTGCAGGGTGTGGATCAAGACTGTCGCTCTCTGCGTCACGAAGATGAGGACAAGGTAGGAGTCCCAATCTGCCCTCAGACTTGTAGCATCTTTTTTCACTTTTTCCTTAGTTCTGTAAATAATTCCTTCTGCACCCGTACGTGTATATTACTGTATTTGCCTCCTTGTATCATATATAGAGGAGTCAGTAAGTGTTTGGACTCTGACACTTCAACATGCCTTCCCTCATAAAGACAACATTTGACAACCAGAGACTCACCCCTCAGTTCAGAAGAGAGCTCCTAGTAAGCTTTCAAGGGGCAAAGACTGGGAACAAGTGTAATGGTCATCGGACATCAGCTGCAGTCACTATAACATCTAGTATTTAAGCTTTTAGTAGTGTGACTTTTATAATGATTTTCTAGTTGTATTGATGTCTTTTTCTACTTTTTCTCATCTCTTTGCACACTTTCAGTGTAACTACTGTATCTTTGTGCTGTAGTAAAGCTTGAAAACAACAGAAATGGTGTCACGGTCTAAACAGTTGCTGACGGGTCCTGTATGTTTGTGTCGCTTACATTCTACTAATCAAGAATCGACAGATTCTCAGTAGCGAGGTGAATGTTCAATGGGAGCAAAACGAATCGGGGAAAACACGGAAAGTCCCGTTGGACTCTTCTTGGCACTTTTACTTTTATTTAGGAAATGTTTTGCTGCTTTGCTCCGTATTGCAACCAGATCTGAGTGTAGAGTAAGCTGGTTAGCTAACAACATTGTTCTGTCTTTATCCCCTTGCCCCCCTCTCCACCCAACCTTTGACTCCCAATCCTTGACCCGCCACTGTGTGTGTGTGTGTTTGTGTCTTAACGCCGAATATAGAAACAGGTGTGGAGTGAATTTGGCGGAAAAATTGATAGTGAAATGTGGAAGGCAAGTATAATGCACTCGGTGTCAGTGAGTCTTGTTCTTGGTCTAACCTCACCAACTATTTGAGTGTGTGCATTTATACATCCTGTGCTGAAGTTCACTGCCTGGGCAAAAAGCATGCGTGGCTGATGCTTGAACGTAAAAATATCTGCACAAACCGCAGCCTTTGATCATGCCTGATGTGTAAGAACATGTCTGTTTACTCGACTCCAGCGACACATTAGGTTGTTTCTTTCTTTACATACGCCAGTAATATATTTTCATCTTTCTGTTCTGCTGGCACAGATCTGACTGCGTATTCACACACCAGTGTGTGTACATACCACATAAACCTTTTCCTTTCTGAATGCAGCATGCCCCATTACACATAACACACCAATGCCATTTATCCATCCAGCAGCAGCAGCAGCAGCAGCAGCATTCGCTCCACACTTGGATGCATGCTGGCATTCACGCTGAAGGGTCAGAATTTACATCTGTTTCGTGTCTTGTAGCGCCTCTACCACAGGAGCTTGTGCCCCATGAATTTTATGACGGTTACACATAGGTGTTTCAGTTTATAGCGGTAATATTTCTGGACATTGCCACAGATCTGGCTGGAGCAAAATGACCAGCAATCCTGTGAAAATAATCTGTTTTTTAGGAGGGCTGAGGAAGAAGGAGTAATTTTATTTTTTTTAATAGTAGGAATCCCTAAAACCTATCCATATTAACATTAAAAGGATAATGCCAGCTCATCTTCTTATTGCTTGTTGTTAAATCTGGATGTCTTCATCAGAATCTTATCTGACTGCACTTACTCCTGTTGGATCATTCAGTTTTGTTTTGTTTTTTTAATTCAGGAGAGTGTTTCAGTAACAAAGCCACTATCAAAACAATCAGTTTATATTCTCATACAGTATTCCAGGTTGCATGTGTAAAAGATGCTTTAGGGTGGAACCCCTGCTGGATACGGAGGCTTATTTTGCTATGATTTTCACATATGTGCATCAGGACCTGCAGGCAGCCACAGTGAACCCCGACCCCAGTCTGAAAGAGTTTGAGGGTGCTACGCTTCGCTACGCGTCACTCAAGCTAAGGTAAAATACAGAAGACACAAAAATCCATCCAGCCTCTGTGCATGAATCTCTGAAAGCCTCCAGAGCTGCAGTTATTAAACAGATTGTCTTGTATTTTAATCTCTTCTTTGTTTCTCGGAGATTGTATTTAATTAAAGTGTAACAGGTTTAGCCAAAGCAGCCAGTTAGATCCTCTCTTCAGGAAAAGGGTCCATGTTCTGCTAGTGTATCGACTGCTTGTAGCTTCTGTAAATTCACACATCAGACAGAAACCTTGCTAACAAAGCAGCTAATAGTTCTCTCATGTTTAAACTATTTTCAGGAGCCGTCCAGCAGCAGAAGAAGAAGAATCCAGCAGTATTAACAGTGACCCCGAAGCAAAGGTAAAACCCTTTTTCTGAACTTTATTCACGTAAAGGTCAGCATTACGCACTGGCCTTCGAATGTCTTTATAATGTGTGGTCTTAGACACAGGACAGGCTGACTCAGGTGAGGTTGTTCTGTAGCTGCTGCCTCTGTATTTAAAAATGGTATGAATTAACTTAAAAGATCATTTTAGAATTTAAGTGCCAAACAAGCTACTTTTTATAAAAGTACTTCAATTTTTTCAGTGTCTAAAGTTCGTCATTCCAGACTTTTACTTGGCTTGTCTAATCCTTTAAACTGTTAAAGTTACACTCGGCTTTCCAGCACTCATGATCTGCTGCTGTTGGTATTGGATGACTTTATTTTGTGAAAGAAGAGAAAGCTTGCCCCCCAGTGGTGGAAGAGGAAAATACAAGTTATGCAGTTAACTTACACACTGCTTCTTCTCTCTGGGATAACTTCCTCGGAGATGAAATTGGCTTCAGTGGTGGACCCCTCTTTAAGCATCCAAACCAGAAATTCAAATGAGACATTTAAGCCTTTAAGGAGTCTCAGGCTCAGTAAAACTTACTACTCTGGAGGATGGCATTCATTTGCAAAAGGTCACCTCGGGGTATAAATTAAATTTTAATTTGCTCAGTGTTACTCAGACCCACTGCATTCTGTCATAAGCTGCAGCAGATTCCGGTGAGACTAAAATAAATGAACACAATCCACAATAACCAAAAAATGTACTGACAATAAAGCACAAAAAACTTGTACACATTCATTACATTTATGCATGTTGGTATTTGCACACTATCATACATACTGTCTAAGGGTTTTTTTTTTTTCATTTCCCACCCAGTTTCATCAGATAGTTATAATTTCCCTTCATCTAAAAACCAAAGTTTTTCAAACATGTCAGCCATGTTCCTTAATTTGTGCCCCATTTTGTCTATAAATAACAATTATTGTATTATCGTTTTCACTTTGATTAAATTTTAAGGTTTATTTGAAACTATTTAAGACGTGTGACAGTTTTTACATATCATCCCTTATTTTGATAGATTGAGAGAAGAAAATGTGATTATTTTGACCACAGTTCTTCCAGCAGTATTAAGTAAGAATTAGGAAATATTTAATTTAATGAGCACTTTTCTTGCAAGTCATCGGTTGTTTAATAATTTGCCATGAATTAAACACGCTGATACATGTCCAAGATACATTGCCTTAAGTACCTGTATGGAGTTATTTACCATTAAACTTTTGATATAGTCCCTTCTTAAGGTCATGTGTAAAGTGATGTGTTGTAATGTAATATTGAACCTACAAATATCAATATAAATTGCATATATCAAAAGATTTGCTAAATTAGATTTTACTAATTTGCACATGTAACAAAGTGTTACATGTGCATAAATACAACAAATGGGTCATTTTAGCCTGTTGGTAGGTGGTTGCTAGGTATCGTGTGACATCATGAACCGTCAGCAGACTAAGATGTAGGAGGATTTCAATTTTGTTCTAGTTTCCAACCTTTTTCCTCATTTTGTCTTTTTTGTACCCACTGTTGCTTCTGATTCTCCTGATGGTGGTATAATGATAATAATAATAATAATAATGATGATAATAATAATAATAATGATAATAATAATAATAATGATAATAATAATAATAATAATAATAATAATAATAATAATGGTAGTAGTAGTAGTAGTATTATTATTAATTGTTAAAGTGCTGAAAAAGGTTCAAGGTGTGTTTGGCTCATCAGAGTTTAAACTCAGTGGGTTGGTTGGTGTCCCAGCCTTCACAGTCCTTAGGCAGCAGTGACACTGTGATGAAGACCAGACACAAACACATGCCTGCAGCTCGGGCTTTTGATATGGCAACACGCTCGGACACTCGCATGTTACAGAGAAGCAAATCAGCCATTGCTCTTTTAAGATTGGAGTGATCATTTTTCTGCCTACAAAAGAAGTTAATTACGTATTAGATCTCACTCTAAAGCAGTTTCAGCCTAGCATGAGTGGAAACATGACTGCATTAGAACAAACTTGCCACGAGTTGGTGTGACTGTGACGGTCTCTGTCTCCCTCCCTGACCTATATAGAGTGCAGAGTGCTTTCTGAATGGACTGCAGAAATCCAATGAATACTTGATGAGAGCAGAGGGACTGGTCTCACTCCTCTCTTTGTCTTTAACTTTCTTCTGTTTTCTTCATCTGTTTATCTTTTCTGTTTGTTTGGTTTCATCTTTAAGAGGTTACAAGTTTCCAATCTCAGATGTGTCATTTTAAACAAAGTGACACTACCATTAAAGGTAACAGGGGCATATGACCTTTAAACTTGCTGTCTGTGTACAAAAAAGTTACTTTACTGTTTTCCAAAAAGCTGTGATGCTGTTTAAAATATAAAAACCCAATGCAGTTATTTACAAACCATTTAAACTCTCTCTGAATATATCTGAAAATAGCTAAAGTGCAAAATATCACTGACTGAAAAAACTATTATTTTTTTTTTGTATATTTTTATATATTTATGCATGATTTCTGTTGTGTTGCATCACCTTGTCATTTAACAACACTCGAAGGGAACTGGCATCTCTTACTGCTCCAGTTGTAAAAGGGAAACAGACTGCAGGCAGCTCAGTTTAGCACCCGGACTCCTTCATTATGGAGCCACGCAGTTGTTGCACAGCTCCAAGAAAAAGATTTGACCCTTTGGAATTACCAGGATTTCTGCATTGAATACTCATAAAATGCTGTCTGCTATTCATGATGGTCACAATTAAATTAATGCTCTTCACTTAATAGCTTTTAGTCTCAGTTGTTCTTCAGAGTGCTTTTTTCCACCTTTCACTCATTCAAAATCAACTGGTATGACAGACTAGCAGCAGATTGCATCAACATGTGGACGGGCAGGAGACTGACCCTGAGACTAACCCTGCAATTAATGTACGGCTCACTCTTCCACACAAGCCACAACCGCTAAAGGCAAGCGCAGTGTATTTACTGACAGAGCCTGCTCTTGAGAATGATCTGTACATGTGAACCATTCATTGTCCATTACAGCAAGCTTAGAGGAGCTTAGAAAATATATTAAAGTGATGCAAGATGTAGAGCAATCCAGAAAAAGACAAACTGTGTCCTGTACAAATAGAGGACAGTCCGCACTAGTGTTGAGAGGAGGTAAGAAAAAAGAAAAAAAAACAGAGTAACAGCAAACTGGCTGCTGGCAGCTCTACAACTTTGTAAACCTTGTGCCCCATAGTGACAAAACGGCATTAATAAGGAATTGGATTACTGGAAGGACAATATACCCAACATGTGTGAGCGTCACGGTTCGGAGCTGCTTGGCTACCTCAGAGGTCTGAGAAACATGGCAGCATACTTTATAAACATTATAGCCGATCTTTCAATATTGCAAGCACAGGTGTGCAAGTTATACACGCCTCCAACATCACCATGTTTGTGGTGCCAAGGGATCCGTGATTCCCAAAAGAAATTTCAATTTTTTAGTTCTTCAAATCTTGGGATGCTCTTCCACTTCTTTGATTTCTTTGTATTTGTTGTGTATGATAGTGTGATCATCTGTTGTGTGCATTTCTTTCAGTGTTTCGCCGTGCGCTCTCTGGGTTGGGTGGAGATGGCCGAGGAGGACTTGGCTCCTGGAAAGAGCAGCGTCGCTGTTAACAACTGCATCCGTCAGCTGTCCTACTGCAAGAACGACATCCGGGACACCGTTGGCATCTGGGGAGAGGTGATGAAGACTCTCCTGTTTAAAATAAAGAGCAGCATGTTTGCAGCTTTTAGAAGGAGAGGAGGAGGGAATGCTTAGGAAGATGAATCGGAAGAAAAGCGTAAAAGAAAGAAGGGAGCAGCACCAGTTAGCGTGGATAACTGCCTTCTGAAATATGTGTCTAGAGACGGAGGGAGGGAAGTAGAGCAGTGCTATGAAGTCTCTGCGGTGCGCTTTTATTTAATGTGAAGCGACAGAATGGACAGAGAGGGCTCGATCCCTCTTTTAATAACCTTTCATCTCCCAGCACCCTCTTTCTAGGGTTTTATAATTTATTTAGAGACCTTCAAAGCTAGAGAGCTCACACGGACACACATGTACACACGGATAAATAAATATATGCAACAGTTGTACTGAAAGCTGCCGGCATTTAAAGGACTGTTTTGTTTTTTTTGTTTTTGCTGTGACTCTAGCTGCAGGAAATAAGGATCGCATATTTTTATGATGAGCTCTGAAGGATTTGTGTGTGTTTGTGTGCCCAGGGGAAGGACATGTACCTCATGCTGGAGAATAATATGTTGAACCTAGTCGACCCCATGGACCGCAGCGTGCTTCATTCTCAGCCAATCGCAAGTATCCGAGTTTGGGGCGTTGGCCGGGACAATGGCAGGTTAGTTTTTTTTGTTTTGTTTTGTTTTTATTTTTCCCTTAAATTTGACTTTCCTTTTCTCATCTCCATGAATAATTTACAGTGTGTATAAAAGCACGTCTCACACTGTGCTCAAAATCAATTCCCTGGAATGTAAATGTTCAGAGAGATTTCTGTATATTTAGCGGTAATCTGGGTCCTGACTCATTGATGCCAGCATCCTTTTGTTGTTTAGCGTTTCAGTGCTTCGGCTCATAAGTCGATGGCGAATTTCAAACACTCGCTCAGTGAAAGGTCATGGGAACAAATGAGGGCAAGCAGACAGGTGGCAGAGTTGACGTGGAGGAGAGGGGAGTTGGTGATTGATGAAGGGGAGCTAATGTCAGATTAATTCATCACTACAAAGTCGAGGATGGCACAGAGAGTGGCCTTTATTCTCTTTCACCACAAATCCCCACCTGACTGTCTGTCCCTCACTTTCACCTCAGCTTGACTGGGCTTCACTGACATCGTGCTGTCACTGTACACGATAGCTTCTTGGTTTGAGCTTCCTGAAGTAAGAATGAGATAAATATTAAAAGAAAAGGAGCTTCAAAATTCTTTTTCTGGGCATATGAAGGTTAAAATTAAGCCGTGTGCAACCAGCAGAGGACGCTGTGCACTGCTGCAGCATGCACACTACAGAATGTAGGTTATGAGGCACAGCCGGGTGACTGGGGACTGAAACAGTTGGTGCTTACTGTATAATTCAATCTGGCATACACACATGCACGATCACGGGTGTACTCAGGAGACGGGATGGGGCTAAAAGCTTTTTGGAATATGCAGAACCTCACAATCCTGATGCCTTGGGGGTCCGTCTCTCTTCTTTCATTCACAAACACGCAGTCGTAATCGCGCAGGTGTCGATGTTATTCCGTATAATAAAGCTGAAAATCCCTCCACCACATGGACCACAAGCAATTTTCCCCCCTCTCCAAATGCTTTATTGGGATCTGTCACATCTACATATGGCTGGATAGTCTGAACAGTGGGCTGCAGCAAAGGGAGGAGGAGAAGAGGAGGTGGTCAGAGGGAGGGGGATCTGGCAGGAGAGAGGGAGAGGGGAATGAGGCTGCCAGAGGGGGAGGTATGGTTAGTGCTCACAGGGTGTGGAGCAGACAGGTTGAGGAGAGCGCGCGTGCAGTGCAGTTCGGTATCACCAGAAATTGATGGTGTGAGTCTGTAAATACGCCTCCCGGTCACGGGATTACCTGCCAGGATAGGACGACAGACCCCTGTAAGTACATTTAAACACCTCATCCTCACTTTTGGAAGCATCGCTCCTGCTCTTTTATTTAAAGTAAGAAGAAAAGGAGGAGAAACCACAGATAAGAGGCCTTTTGGAGGGTGTTTTTTTTTTCTTTCTTTCTTTTTTATTACATGTGTATGATTGGAGGTGTTTATCATTACAGTTTTTTGGGGTTTTTTTTTTTAAGGAAAAATACTTGTTTACTCTCACCCTCTTTCAAAAGAGCCATTCTGACATGTAATGGGGGTGGACACAGGTGATGCTCGTCTTGTTAAGAGTCTGTTTAGGTGCAGAAGTTCAATTAAGAAGCTTTCATTTCGTGTTAAAATGGACTTTTAAAAAACAGCAAGAAGCTCCAAACAATGTAATTTGTGTTTGTCCAGGATTAAAAATACAAGAGAGGAGTTTTTTTTTTTTGGTGTATCAGCAAAAATTTTAAATTAACGACTGCATGCTGGTGTAAGTTTATGAAAGCTTTTTTGTTGTTTTTTTAGCCCAGTTTCTCTTTTGTTTTTACGAGTCACGGTCCGTGAGCATGTGGATTGTATTGAAACCTGCACAGAGCAGGGATTTTCCCCTGTCTCTCTGCCTCTCTCTGTGTCACACACCCCAGTGAAGTGGTTGTGTCAGCACTGGAACCATAGCCCCCAGAGCCCTCTCTTCATGTGCTGCGAAACTCATTATCACCACCGATTACACATCCTCACAGCAACCTTGACATTTTCAGGGGCGTTGGCATGATGATAAGATTATATTAGAAATGAGATATCATTCCCACTCTCTCTCCCGCCCCCTCTCTCTCCAATCCTCCTTTTTTCCCCCCTTTGACTTTTATCTTCTTCTCATCGGGTTCTTTTATTCTGCTCTCGTCTTTAGGCTTTTATCTTTATCTTATACATTGTTACAATTCACTTCCAATTTTCTCTCCTTCCTCTTTCGACTCACCCACTCTCTTGCTCTAAGTTTTTTTTAATTATTTTTTTTTATGTGGTTTTAAAAAAAGCTTCTTTCTTTATGTCTTTTAAGGATATGCGAGCCTTCAGCAGCAATTAAGGCTAACTGTACCCAACCTGAATTCTCCGTCACCCTGAGTCCCCACATCCATTTTCTCTCTTTTCCTTTATATTCCATATATATTTTTAGTTCAGAGTTACTCTGCGTTTAAGATCACCTGCAGTGCTGCTGAGATCTGTGTGCATATATACGCGCATTTTACCGTACCGCCACTGAAACTCTGTTGGAGAGAAGGAGACGGCAGGAGAAGTGAAAATGTCACTCAAGGTTAATTTTCCATGTGAAAGTGCGTCTCTTTGAAACCTTTTGTCACCCAGCAATAACGCTCGCTGGTGCGATGAATTTTTTTTTCTCCCTTCCCCCCCCTTTTTTTTTTCCCCTCCCACTAACCTGTCTTCCTTTCCTTCCTTGCTTTCTTGGATACAGAGAGAGGTAAACACATTCCTTCCTTCCTTTTCAATCTGCAGCTCTCCTCCTGTAGAGTACCTCTACATCATTTTATTGTTTAATTTCCGCTCTCCGTCTCATTTTGTCTCATCTTCAAAGTGGCTCTTGATGTACTCTGTACCACTGCGTGCATGCATTCAGACATGGAGGAAATGAAGGTCACCTCCCCTGTCCTTGTCTGTCTACAAGTATTTTTTTTTTTTTTTTAAACTTTGTTTTACACACACACACACACACACACACACACACACACGCACACACACACACACACACACACACACACACACACACACGTAAATAGGAATGTCTCGTGGAGAACATCCCTGAGAATCTGCGTCCAGGAATCTTGTTAACCCTCAGGCATCGGTTGACTATTACATCTCATATTGAAACACAGCCTGAAGGGAGTTATTTAGATTGGCTTATGTCTTTGTGTGTGTCTGTGTGTGTGTGATGCGCTGGTTTAATTTGCTGCAGTTACATTTCTTCTTTAAAGTATCCTGTGTCTTCATCCCTCTCTCCATCCCATCTCCTTTCCTCCTCCTTTTTATTCTTCGTTCCTTCTATTCAGCTGAGTTAAATTGTTTTCGGCTTCAGTGGGCCCAGGGGAAAGTTCTTTCCTGCTGTTACTCTATTCAACTCCCTCTTGCATCACGCTGCTCTATTGATCTTTGGGGTCCATCGTCGTCTGTGTGTGTGTGCATGTGTCCGTGTGTCCGTCCTGTATTCATCCCACTACAAAAGGTCACTTCATCTCTCATCTGTCTCCAAGACCTGTCAGTCTCAGAAGTAAACACACACACATGAATACACATTTTTGCTTTATCTTTTCTCCAAGTAGCAACAAACTCGTCCAGCAAACCTCATCTCCTGTTGTGAATGTGTGTGTTTGTTTTTTTGTTTTTTTTGTAAAGCAACTGTGTTTTCCTCTTCTCAGGGACTTTGCATATGTGGCGAGGGATAAAAACACCAGGATCCTGAAATGTCATGTGTTCCGCTGTGACACACCAGCCAAAGCCATCGCCACCAGCCTGCACGAGATCTGCTCCCGGGTGAGTTGTTCAGGCCTGAGGTGGTTCCAGACACAGGAGGCTAACTTTGGGATTTTGGCAGATGGATCTGATGAAGCTAGCCAACTAGTTGGACAAATGTTTTCCCTCCCACTCAACAGGAAAGGCTCACGGAGAAGAAAATGTAGTGTTGATGGATTTAAATTTTTTGAATTATTTTTTTAAAAGCACAAAATTATTTAGCACGCAAGCTCATCTTAAAACCCATAAAGCAAAAATGCAAAAAAATTAATCTGTAGTTATGGTGCTGGAGAAATGCTGCAGTGCTTTATCTTATTTAGCATCCATCACATGGTCAAAGCACACTCCCAAACACAGTTATCAGTGAGCTTTCTCTGCTCTGTTTGATGAATACAGGTGAATTCAAACAGGGCTGAAAGGACAGTATTCAGACTGTGTGTTTTTTGTCTGCTTTGAACGTTTAGTTAATGGACTTGCCTCATTAAAAGGCATTCACAGCCTCAGAACTTTATATTCAGCGTCTGAAAAGACCTTTGAATGATTTCTTCATTTATATGCTCTCATAATTTGGTGCTGAAATTAATTCTGAGTAGAGCTGAAAATATTTTATTTTTCGAAAGGTTTTACTAATGCTCGCCTCTGAAGTGTTTTTAGCTGAAAATGTAGAGGAGCCATTCCTACCCCTCCATATTCTTCACACCCGATCTAACAACATAGGTTTTTTTGTTTTTTTGTTTTTTCCCAGTCAGCCTGTTTTATAGAAAACTGATAAGAAAAGGTGAAGCATTGGTTGCTAATAAAGATTTATTTTGATTAAAGTCTTTAATTGAGGGTTCGTATGGGTGCTTGAAAACCTTGAAAATGCTTGAATTTTAATATTGTCCTTTCAAGGTTTGAAAAGTGCTTGAATTTCAGATGTGGTGCTTAAACGTAGAAAAATTGGATCTTTCATTTTCCTCACCTAACTTATTTAAAAATATTTTATAGCATATAACACCTTTGAAAATATGCTTCGGTTCACATTTAACTCCAGAAAATCATAAATCAAAATATGGATCTTACCTGTCCAGATTCATGGTGAGGTAACTGCTCTTTTAACTGTTTGTTGTCTTTGCTTTGTTTAGTGGTGTAGAAATGGTTTAAATGAGCTTTTAGCTGAGATTCAGAGGTTTCTGTGGACACTACTCATGTCGGCACTTATATTTCTGACCTCTTCTTAAAACCGATTAAATGAGATCTCCTCGCTTTTGCCCCCATTTTTGGTGGTGTGGGTGCAAATGATCAGGCATGACATTCTCACAATAAATAAGATAAGATACTGCAAATAATTATTTCTGCATTTGTGCGACTGAATGAATTGAAAATTTGTATGCAATGACACAGTTTTTAAGATTTGGCCTAAATAATTTTGGAGTGAATGAGCCTAAACATGATGACCTGACTAGTGACACCGTGTCACCTGTGACACACACACACACACACACACACACACACACACACACACACACGTATGACTTCAGCTGAAACAGTTTCAGTGTTTCAAACCATGTTCCAGGGTTTTTAGTTCCCCATTTAGAAGAAAATAAAAGACAGATCTGAGTGTTTGAAAATGTTTTGGAAACATTCTGTAAAGATTAGATGACAAATACTCAAAGGATAAATTCAATTGGTTTATTATTTTGTTACATAAGTTGAAAAAAAAGTTAAACAAGCAAGTCAATAAAGAAAAAGTTAAACAAGTAAATGAAGAAACAAGCTAAAATGAGGTAAGAACTAAAAGTTAAACAAGTAAATAAAGAAACAAGGTAAAACGAAGTAAGAACAAAAAGTTAAACAAGTAAATAAAGAAACAAGCTAAAATGAGGTAAGAACTAAAAGTTAAACAAGTAAATAAAGAAACGAGGTAAAACGAAGTAAGAACAAAAAGTTAAACAAGTAAATAAAGAAACAAGCTAAAATGAGGTAAGAACTAAAAGTTAAACAAGTAAATAAAGAAACAAGGTTGAGGAGAGAAAACCCCAACAAATCCCCTCTGAGCAAGCACTAGGCGACAGTGGGGAGGAAAAACTGCCTTTTAACGGGCAGAAACCTCCGGCAGAACCAGGCTCAGGAGGGGACAGTCAACTGCCGGGACTGGTTGGGGGGGTGAACAGAGGTGGAGCAAGATGAGGCTGCATCAGGTGAGGAAGCGGTAGCGTCCCTCCTCCAGAACAAGCGGAAGAATTTTGTCTTCTTTTTTTTCATGCACTTTTCCACAAGCGCTTTTTTTTCCAGGATGAGGGTTCTCAACTCATCGATCGTTTCTGCGTTTTGCTTCTCAAGTTTGTTGCATCTTTTTTCCACCTGTTCCAATGTTGCTTGTTTTTCTTCAAGCTTGTCTTTGAGTTGTTTGGATGTTGCCTCCTGCATTAGCTTGTCCTTGTGCATGTCTGCATTTCTCTGTTGAACTTCTTTGTGCATGTCTTCTAACTGCGTATTTCTACTCTGGATTTCTTGGAGCGTGCGCTGCAGGTCTTCATGTATTTTGTCTTGTTGTTGCTTTTGTGCCTGCATTTCAGTGTTTTCACGCTTCAAGTTATTGAATTCCAGCAGTATCCCCTTAATGAGCTCAGAGTTGTTTCTCGCCATTTGATCAATTCTTTTCTGCATCTGTGAGCATTGTCTTTCCAGTTTTGCCTTTTCTCCTTCCAGCTCACTTGTTTTGACCTTCAGTTCACTACAGAATCCTTGCAGTTTTAGATTTTTAGACTCAAAGTCCTGGACAATACGTTTTCCTTCTTTCAGTTTTTCTTCCTGTTGGTCTTTCTCTTGAAGAAGGTCTTTATTTTGGCGCAGTGTTTGATCCAAGCTTACTTTCAGGCTTCTGTATTTTTCCTGCATGCCTTTAAGTTCGTGCTGCATGTCTCTTTGCTTTTTGTCCTGTTCTTCCTTCTGTTGGAGGATTTCTTTATTTTTTTCCACAGCTTCATCGCGCTGTCTTTGGAGCAGCATATTTCTTTGGTCCATGTTTTGGAGTTCCCATTGTATCTCATCAATCGTCGCTTTCCTGTCTTGAAGCTGGTCGGACATTTTTTTTAGTTCCGCGCTCTTTTGCTTGTTTTCTTTAATGAGAAACACAATCTGCTCCCTGGCCTGTCCAAACTTAATTCCCCAGCCCTCATTAATAAGTTTTATGTCAGGCTGGCGCTGTTGTCTTTCTTCCAGGACTTGATTTTGGGCTTCCATTTGTTTGCACCTCTCCTCCAGTTGAAGTTTCTCTTCTTCAAGTTGTTGAATTTTTTTCTGGAGATTGTAGTTTTCCTTCTTACTGTCCTGCAGTGCTCTTTGGAAGGATGAGGCACCATTTGGGGAAATTGGCCGGCCACGCCAGGAAGGAGAGGCGGCGTAATCTTTTTGACTTGCTTGGTGTTGTCTTAGAAACATGTTGGAGTTCATATAAAATGACTCTGAAAAGCTTTCCAAAAGTTTCTGTGGTGAACGTTTGATGGCTGCAAACACAAATGCTGCGAAGAAACGAACTGAAAATTGCTGTTTCTCACCCCTATTTATGGAAAAAACTTCAAAGGATCAAAGACTCTAAAAGTGTCCTTTTATCATCATCACTCCGTGAGCCAATGAGATTGTCACAAGGCATTTTGGAATGGGGTATTTTTTTTTAAACCGTTTTCAAACTTAACTTAAAATTTCAGTGTTTCTTAGTTTTAGATTAGTTGGTTAGTCCATTTGATTAAGAAATTAATTGTCATGAACATCCCTAATATTATATAACAGACAACAGAAAACAAGACAGGTTTTTTTTTTTTTTTTTCCACGTAGCTATAATAAATGTGTTTTTTTATTATTGTCCTACTTTTTATAAAAGGGAACATTATTTAAAGAATATGTATTTAATTAAAAAAAACTCTGTTCATCTCAAGGGTATAACAAAAAGGGTGAGCTTCCTGCTCGAAAATGAAATGACCAAAATAAATGAAGTATTTCTCTGCAATTACAAACTCTGTGTAAACAGTCTTGGTAACAAAATAAAGCTAACATTTGTGAGATGTCATCAGAGGTGTAAATATTACTGCAGATGTTACTATGTCAAAGTTACTGTGACTCAAACATAGAAAAATTGTATTTTTATTTCCCTCACCTAATTTTTAAAAGTATTTTATAGCATAGAACACCTTTGAAAATAGGCTTTGGTTCACATTTAAGTCATATATGAAAATATGGATATTACCTGTGACACTACTCATGTCGGCACTTATATTTCTGACCTCGTGTTATAACCGATTAAATGTGATCTCCTCCCTTTTGCGCCCATTTTCGGGGGCGTGGGTGCTTAACTAAAAAAAACAAACCAACATCCATCTCCTATTTTTGTGTCACACAGGAAAGAAGGATCAATATCTGATAATAAGACTTATTAATTTGGCCTTGCTGTGTATTATTGTGGAGTTTGGTGCAGTTTTCTTGTTTTGTGGGGTTGTTGTGTTTTTAAGTGGAGATGAATATCTCTAACAACTTGATGTTTTTTGAGTTTGTGCACTATATGCATATAAGGCAACCATTTCCTTTTTCAGTATTTTTGTGTGGTGCATTTTTCTCTGTTTTTACAAAAGGGGAACAAAGGACATTTAAGTCGACCTGAGATTATTTGTTTTAATTTTTACATGGTCTTACTGAAGTGATGCAAAGTTAAAGCTTGAAAAAGCTTGAAAATGGGCCTTGAAAGTGCTTAAAAAGTACTTGAATTTGACCCTGAAAAATGAACCCTGTTACTCCAGCATTTAAAAAATAAATCTTTTTTTAAAATAAGTGGGGTTTGTGAAAGCGACGGGTGAAGCAGTTTACCTGCTTCGTGTGTGTGTGTGTGTGTGTGTGTGTGTGTGTGTGTGTGTGTGTGTGTGTGTGTGTGTGTTGCTCGGGAGAAAAGGCTATCACCCTGTGTTGGTGTGTGTGTGTGTGTGTGTGTGTGTGTGTGTGTGTTGCTCGGGAGAAAAGGCTATCACCCTGTGTTGGAGAGAGAAGTGTGACCTGATTAATTTGTGTGTGTGTGTGTGTGTGTGTGAGTGCGCATCTGTGCTCTTCAGGTGAAATGGGAAGACAGCACGACAGTATCAAGGGTGAAGCATTTCCAGGTTTTCGTGTTGATGCTTTCATCTCCCTCTCTCACCCATCCTCCTGCACTCTCACACATTCTGGGTTTTTTTCGTCTTTGTCTCTTCACTCTCCTCCTCTGTGTCTCTGTCACGGCATACCACTTTGGCTTTTTTTCTTTTACATGCCATTTCCTCATACTTCTGTATCTCCTTTTTCCTTTCCTCTCTAACCCTCCCTGCCTCTCCTCCAGATAATGACAGAGAGAAAGAATGCCAAAGCGATGGCAGGAGGCTCCCTCCAGGACAGGATGCAGGCAGGACTTGATCTCCCTTTACAAGGTAGGCTTCATACATTACACAAAGCAACTCATTGTCTGTCTGTGTGTGTAAGAGAGAGTAAATGCGACAACTGGCATGCGTCAATAGACGCACGGGGAGCTATCATTTCTGTGGCACTGAGGATGCGTCCAAACTGGCCATTTGGGAGAGCCGAATGTGTCAGAAAATAGCTGGCTTTTTATCGTAATGTCCTTCTTAGTTAATGTGAATTTATAACAAGATGATTTAGGAGAGATTTATTATTGCAGCCTTGAATTTTGACAGGGGTTTAATGCATTTTCTTTTTCATAAAACACATCCATTTGCTGCCTCCTTCTCCACCATTCGACCAGTGCTGCTACTGCGCCTCGTGCTTCACGCCTACCAACTTTCAATCAGTGCACTAGAGAGAAACCTGCACCGAGTGTGATAGTAACGATCAAAAACTCCACAGGTTGCCTAGCAGTTCTTTCCACTTGACATATTTAGAGGTTTGTGGTCCAGTGCAGTTCATCATCTCACCTTTAGATTTACAAAAAAAGGAGGAAGTTTAAAAAAAAAAAATTGCTTTAAATGTCCGACAGATGGTAAAAGTAGCCTCTGTGAAAGACTTTGGTGACTTTTTAAAAGACACTGCAGGAGAATAGGGCTGAATAGATGAGCAGCCTACAAGGACGAGGACTTGATGGATCTTTTTCAGTCATTTAATGAGAGATGTGACAACAAGCATCCGCTTCCTGTCATAACTCACTCTGTTATCTCCTGTCACCTATCAGTCTTTCTGAGAGAGACGGCGTTAGCTGTGCTCAACTAATCACTGTGCACACGCGCGCGCGCACACACACACACACACACACACACACACACACACACACACACACACACACACACACACACACACACACACACACACAGAGATTGGTCTGCTCCTGTCAGCTTCTCAAATAAAACCGCTGTGGTTACTGACAATAACTTTTACAATATAAGAAAACATGTGAACATGTGTTTCTAGTCTACTGTGACATATTTCAACAGAAGTCTTGGTTAAAATATTTAACACTACATTTGGAAATTATTTATTTATGATGGCAGCAAGCACTCAAAGATAGCAGTTCAAATATTAAAGCGTGAGCACTCTGGAATAATACAGGGTTTATCAAAGAGAATCACCTGATTTCTAAAAGCTTTAATTCCACAGCCATTCAACGGTAACAATTGAAACACGTGCTGTGAGAAAGAGGCAAGTTGTGAGTTTCACATGGTTTCAGCATAACAACAGCGGTGGCTGCAGTGACTACAGACATGCTCCCATGAGACAAGTCTGACCATCATAGGGAGCATGTGCCGTACATCTGGATGAAGATTCATATGTAAAATGTATAATTTAGGCAATGTATATTTAAAATAAAAATAAAAGCCTTTTAAAATAAGATGATTCTTTAATTATTTTTTAATACACCCTGTATTGTAATAACATGGTGCAGTTCAGTGTACTTTATGTTATGTGTTCTTATGAGCACCTATTCAAATGTGTGTTGAATTCTCCTCAGCAGAGTTCCCCACACCAAAGACAGAGCTGGTTCAGAAGTTTCAGGTGCTCTATCTTGGGATGATGCCTGTGGCCAGACCGATAGGTTGGTGTGACACACACACATACACACAGAGTGATGAAATGTTAATGTTGATTCTGAATGTTTATTTAATTCAAATGTTTTGTTTTATCACCTTCTACATCAGGCATGGATATACTGAATGGAGCTATAGACAGTCTGATTGGTTCTTCCAGCAGAGACGACTGGACTCCGGTGGCCCTCAATGTAGCCGACGCTACGGTCACCATCAGCAAAGACAAGGTCAGACAGGTCTGATGTTGTTGAGCTCTTATAATGCAATCCCACCAAACACAAGCAAAGTTTTGCCTCATTTTACTCGCGTGAATTCAGTTGGAAACTTGCGAATATTCGCCCCTGATGTTTGATTTATAGCACCGTGTTTGCGTACATATTTGATTATGTAGAGCTTATGCAAAAGGGGGTGTGCAACCTATGCATACGCAGTCCTCCAAAAACCAACACAGATCAAAATGAGTGACGGTGTGTGTATGTGGACTGCTGATTGGTTGCTGGTCGGAACAGGAAAAGTCGTCTTTTGCATTCATGACTCATGTCAGAAACAGAAAAAAATCCATAATGGATGAAAAACACAAGCAGTGCCTGAAGTGGACACTTTTCACACTTGACTTCACTTTGCTTTTCTCCAGGATTGACTGAAGAACCAACAGCAGCATGAAGCTAAGTTGTCATCAAAGTCGAAATATTTAAACTCATGCAAACCTGGATTTGCCTCTGTCGGTGTTGGCCACGCCCGATATACCGCGCCTCATTGCATAAGCAGTAGTTTGTAATCACACTGTGTGAAACTTTGCTTTGCATTTGGTTTCATTATTATTATTATTATTATTTGAAATGCATTTCTCTGTAGTAATTGTTTCTAAAACACATTAACCGAGCAAAAGTACTTTCTCTTTCACCTTTAGTCTAGAAAGAATTAGGAAGATATTAAAATACTTTTCTAAATCCTATAAAAGAGCCCCGACTGGTTTCCTGACCTCTGGAGACACATATAGAAGAGACTGTTCTCCAGGAAGGGCTCCAATGAGCACAACCTTTTCAGACCTCACCAGAAAGTCACTCTAAATATATAAATCCATAACAGTCCACAGCTTACTGTTTATTTCAATGTGTTACACTAGAAAAATGCTGAAAAAACACAAACCTTGCATTCTGGAGCGAGAGAAAATAAGCTGCTGACCCGAGCGATGAGTCGCAGCTCACACAGAAACTCCACTCCTGTGTGAGTGAAGAAGTCATGGTGTCCAGCTTGAACAGCCAAGCTGCTGTTTGTAGCTGTTTAAATAAAATACTGATGAGAGGGATCTCTTTTGTACCTAATGTCTAAAGATTTCTGACTTTCTGTCCGCAGGATGAAGAGGAAGTGCTGGTAGAGTGTCGTGTTCGCTTCCTGTCTTTCATGGGCGTTGGGCGTGACGTGCACACGTTTGCCTTCATCATGGACGCTGGCGGCCATCGTTTCGACTGTCACGTCTTCTGGTGTGAGCCCAATGCTGGGAGCGTGTCCGAGGCCGTACAGGCAGCTTGTATGGTGAGTCACACGAGCTCAAATTCAGCACTGTGGTCCGTACATGGATTAAGAGTTAGATGTAAAAGAACTTGAAATGGGTAAAAGAAGAGAAACATTGAGCCGTTTGCATTTTTATCTGTAGCTTAATTAAATCTCTGAACTCTTGATTGCACTTAAATAACTTTACAAGCTCTTTGTTACCAGCTGATGTTAATGTTACTGATGCAGAGGTTTTACAGACGGGCACAGATCTTTAGAGCCTCCCTCTCTGAAGGTGGATGTCCTTGGCGGTAGTGTAGTTGGGGTTTGATTGTTCAGTCTTGACAGATGCTCTAACCAGTACAATTTGCTCAAGTTGCAGTGAGGCCCCATGTCAAAGTGTTGCTGGTTTAAAACATGCATTTAGATCAGGATAAAGCAGTTAAATTGCAGTTAAATTGCAGTGTGTTTTAAAGGATGCCCTTGCAGGTTATCCACTATAGATTTTCTGTTTAAACGGCAAATGCTTTAGATTGCACACAGCGGTGTTTCCTGCTCTGCTGAAAACTTCTCAAAGAGGATGTACTGTATATGGATTTGAAGTAATAACAATTGTGTGAAAGCCATAATACCTTTACAGTGTTTCCATTTCATCATTATAATGCCCTGTGATCACAAACCCAGAGTCCCATCTGTGCTGTTTATGCTGCGATGCATCCCATTAGTGGAGGTTACTCGCCCTCCTCTGCTGTGGTCGACTGCTGACTGCGCTATTGATCACACATCAGAACATTGGATATATAGAGAAACAACACGTGTACACACACACACACACACACACACACACACACACACACACACACACACACACACACACACACACACACACACACACACACACACAGATTGATGGTGACAAGAATCATTAGTCATTACTATTGATCACAGCTAGCAGAGGTGCAGTCTGACTGGTGCAGTCAACCCTCCAAACGCAAACATACACACACACATCGGGTATTCATATCTTTTGGGGACATCTAATTGACATAATGCTTTCTTTTTTCTTTTTTTTTTAATGAATGCCTAACCCTTACCCTATACCTTACCATAACCGTATTATAATCCTGACACTAAAACCACATTTTAAGTCTCAAAAATGCCTTCAAACTTGTGGGGACTGGGATTTTGTTCCCCTAAAGGGCTGTTGGTCCCCACAAAGATATAAATACACACACACACACACACACACACACACACACACACACACACACACACACACACACACACACACACACACACACACACACGCACACACTCGCCCCTCCACAGTCGTATCCTCAGCAGCTGTAACTGTCCATAATTTACGCACTCTCTCTCTCTCTCTCTCTCTCTCTCTCTCACAGCTGCGGTATCAGAAGTGTTTGGTGGCTCGACCGCCCTCCCAGAAGGCCTGCGGTTCGTTGCCTCCCGGCGACTCGGTGTCCCGCCGGGTGTCGACCAGCGTGAAGCGAGGCGTCCTGTCTCTCATCGACACCCTCAAACAGAAGAGACCCGTCACAGAGTTGCCACAGTAACCATGGTGAAACACTACCGGCTTTCGACCACAGCCCCAAGTCACCATGGTAACTCGACGCATCGCTGCCAAAACCCGTCACCACCGCAGACCCCAGTAGCCATGGAAACGCAGTAAAACCCTTGGGTTTTTTGGGGGTGGGGGGTTTAACCTGTCATAACTCCTTCACTGGTTTGGAAGCAAATTGGAATTTCACCTCAAGAGTTAATTGGCTCTTGAGCCGCAATTCAAGTCTGTTTCCTCCAAATAAGTGAAAATTAAAAAGGCACCAACCCCACATCTGAAGAGGACCACCTGAGTGCCGGCCATGCAGGCGATGGTGTACATAGAAGTACGTCTCATTCCCCTCAGCTCACAGCAGCAGAGGAGAAGAGGGCAGGAACTGAAGAAGTAGGAAGTGATCCTGTGTGCTGCTGCTGCCGCCAAACCGCTGATCTCTCCATGCTCTTTGTGCATTTGTGTCTGTGCCTGTGCTGACAGCATGACCTTTCACACCTGGCCACACTCCCCCTCCACCCTCATCCACCTGGTTGTCTCCCCCAGCTCTCTTGCTCATCATCTTCAGTAGACTGTAACCGTGAGAAGATGAAAAGTTTCATATCATTGGATGATCATTGGAAGATAAAGAGATTTGTTTCAGTCTACACCCTCCAACCACTTGACCCTGCATGAACTTTTAATCTAAATGTGAATCATTCTATACAATATCAATACACTGCTGCTGCTTTCAGAGACTCGAGGGTGAGAAATCAGAAGTCGCACGGTTCGTTTATCCTGTCTTATTCGTTCTTTCTCATCAGCTGTGCGAGAGTCAGCCCTGGAGCGTCTGAACAAGTGGTGACCTTTCACCCGAAACATCCTTCGCGCATTTCCTTGTTTACGTTGTTATTCTTTTCTCATCCCTCTAGGAAATGACAGAAGATAGCCATAACGGAGGACGAGATGGGGGCGGGTGGCGCCGACCCTCTCTCCTCTGCTTCCCTGCATAGTACAGTGCTGCTCCAAACACAGGAGACCTTCAGCATGCTGCTGCTCTTTGATACACATGTTGGAGGAAGTTTGACGGATTATTCCTTTAAATCCCACCTCAGTATCAGTCATCAGACATTTAAACTAATAAAGATCATAGGTGGCATTAAAAAAAAACAAGCCTGGAGGAAGACAAGAAGACTTAAGGAATGTGTTTTTATACCTGGGTGTGGTTGTGATGATTCTTAGTCCACAGCTGATATGTGAACTGTGATTTGAGAAAGAGAGAGGACAATTTTCTCTTGAGCTGTGGATGTTTTCTAGAGGAAAGCCAGCAGAGAGACGCGTTGACTTAGACTGACGGACTTTAATGGACTCTATATCGGTCTGTCTCCAGGATTGTGTTCAGCTGAACGCGCCTTGTGTTTCCTTACTCACTGTACGTCTGATTTCATCAGTGTAATGAAACCGCTCGCTCTGTGTCTGTGTTGTGCAGAGTTCCTGTTTCACCTGCTAGCTCCTTATTATCACATATCTGACAAGCTTGGATGTATGGTAATAACTAATGAAGTCCTTTATGTCACCTAAAAATCACATAAAATCCTCACAACAACACATCTCCCTCCTGGGTGTGGGGCAGCAGATTCATACTCTGTTAGGTGACCCTTTGCTAAACCCCCTGATTACAGCCTGTCAAGCTCTGGGTTTACTCTCGGCTTGGGTTTCCTTTCCAGACGATGCTGCTACATCAGAGCTCTGTCCTCTCTTTATAGGCTCCTTTAAGCCCAAATGGAAACACTAAAGCATAAATGTAATCTGTGTTTGTATTTCAACCTGCTGCAGTATGGTGGTACATTTTTCACTGTGTGTACCTGATTGGTTATCCTGGGACTAACAAGGTCAGTGCAGAATGGATCATGGCTCACTTTCTGCTGAGGACACAGACTTTTATGCCAGAAGCATTAGCCTGGCCTCTGACATTTAGCATGATATTGCTAGCAGCTGGTTCAAAATGACTGCCTAATGTTAAAACAACAGCTGGATTAAAAAATATGGCCCAACTCTTCATAAAACGTACAAAGTCTGTTCATAACGTTCATCATTTTTAGGGTCCAAAATTGAACGTTTGCTGGTTAGCAGGAGATGCTAGTCTGCACGTAATACGGTTTCAAGAGTTACTGCAGATATGTGACGCAGCATGTGAAAGTCTAAAGTCCAAAATTCATTATTATTTTTGCTTTAACTAAAATTTCAAAACTTCCAGATTAATACTGCACAATTCCATGATTTCTTTTTTGTTTTTAACTTTGAAGATGTCAAACTGCAGCCGTCCCTTGAATTGTTGTGGTTCAGTAACTATGCACAAGTTCCCAGGAGATGCCTTCATATCAGGAATGACATCCCATAGTTGGAAAAGATAAAAACAAACAAATATTCCAAATCAAACACATGAAGCTACCTGCTGTGAATAGGGGAGCAGTAACAGAAGTTTACCTTATGGAGACCCAATGCAGAAGTCACCAAACTTCTCTGGTTGACCGTCCAGATCAGTCCTCCGGGTGGGTGTGCCGGTGCCGAGTGGAGGGTTTCCCCTCGTAGCTGCGAGGCGTGGACACCTAAGTTTGTGAGTGCGATAACTCGAGAACAAGTTGACGTAGGATTTGATACCGTAGCTGCATCTACTAAGTCTCGGACAAGTCTGAATATCAGTGACCTTGACTTCAAGGTCAGAGGTCAAGTTTTCAGAAAATCTTGTAAATGCGAGAACAAGGCAACATAGGAGTTTCAAACTAGGTACATCTACTAGGAGGCTGAGTTGAAGTCAGTGGTATTTTCCTTGATTTGTGAGATTCCCAGTTTTTGCCTTTTGTTGTTTTTGTTTGTGCTGCGTCACATTTCTGTGATAAATAAGTGGCTGCTGCCCAAAAAGACCTAAAAAACAAAACAAAGAAATGCTTGACAGGGGCTGAGGCAGTAATTTGAGGGGGGCGGGGCTTAGCTAACGGTCAGCATGTTGTCTTGCACTTCGTCTGCTGGCTCCACGGGGGAACGCAAAGAAACTATTTTAGTAATGGAGAGGATTTCTTCTTTTGTCACAAGGATGCTGAAATGTGAACGAGATGACAAAAACTTTGTGTACATAATACCCATTTCATGTAACATTTGGCATTAATCATCATTATAAGCTATGTTTCTTTTTTTTTTTTTTTTTTTTTATGTATTTGTTTGCCTGTTATTTTCCTCTAATGAAATGCCTTTTTTATTTTTTTTTTTTCTATTTTTTGAAAATTCACCAAATGGCCAAAGTGTAAAATACTGATATACATTGTAGATAACGAAGAATACGAGAGCAAATAATGAACACGGAGGCGATCGGAAACGCTCACAGTTGTCAGTTAAGTTGATGCTGAATTTAACTTAGCAATTATCTATGCATTCTTTTGATCTGGAGAAATGGAAAGTCATGAAAAGCCTTGCATGCTCTGGGATGGTCTGAGAGAGAGAGAGAGACTGTATGTATTGAACAGAAATATTTTTTATTTTATTTATTCTATTTTATAAAAGGTATATACTGATTTTTATTAGTTGGGGCAAGTAAAGTCTCATGACTGTCATCGTCTCAGTCCCCGGTTAAGTCACAACGCTACAACAAGCTCCGCTTTGCAGAACACAGCAGGTTATGGATTATATCTTCACCTTGTACAGTGTACCGAGAGCTGGGAGTCCACTGCTCCATCTGAACCGCTGACCGGAGGGTGAGGAGGAAGATTGTAGCAGCAGTGGACTCCTTGCATCTCTTGTCAGTCTTGCACATAAACAACGCGCGCACACACACACACATATACACTATCCATTTCCCACTGATGGATGTGTCTGCTTCCGTTTGCTGCTCACTGATTTGTACACTTTATCAATGTAACCAATTGTGAGAATAAACAGCATTATAAAACCTGTGTGTGTGTGTTTGCAGCTATTTTTGGGATTGAGCTGTCTGCGGCTCGTGAGTCATTAAGAGTTATTTATTCCCATGAAACATTTTTTTTTTTTTTTTGTGTATCACTAAAGATTAAAGAGATGGCATGTGCATTATTTTACTGGAGGAAAAAGCAAAAATGAAAATGGCGTAGTGATGCAACAGTTCTCCGAGTCCCGAGTTTGGTTCGGTGCTCTGGCTTCTGGGCCACGTTTATCCAAAACAGGCTTTTCCTCACTGTGGGTCTCACTCGCAGGTTATAAACATCACAATGCTGACAGACAGTAACACAAAGTAGTTGGCATATTCAGCTTATTGCTTTTTTTAAAACTCCAGTTTAAGATAAATAAGCCTCATTTTAAACTGTGAATGTAAAACAACCGTGAGATCCCACAAAGGAAAATATGGGCCTGAAATGAGCATATGTCCCCTTTAAGCCAGGCCTCTGACAGCTATATGAAGCACTTAATTTTTACATGATAAACCATCTAAATCATGTTAAGTTCTGCATTTTTCAGTTGTGTGGCCACTTTGACTGATAGATGGGTACCAATCAGGTCAGTAGTTACACTTTGTGTCTTTAACGTTGGTGCCTTTTAGATTTTAATGCATTTATCTGACAAATACTGCGACCTGCTCTTCAGTGAACTGTAGCGTCACTGTGGCCCAAGTAGTAATTTATTTGTGTATTAGTCAACATAAATTACTAGTTGTATGTAGTTTATGAGTGAACCACATATATTTAAAAAACAAATCTAAGCAACAAAAATGGCTAAAAAATAAATAAATATTGTAATAATTAAAAAGCACTTAATGTGGTGTTAGTACATTCCTGTGATTTAAACATCAGTGAGAATACTTTTTTTTTTATACATCAGGCAGAGATATTGAGGATGAAGATGTAGACATGTTGCCTTGCTGGGAGTTGGAGGTCCCAGACGGAGGCCGGTAGCCAGAACTGCCACTCCTGCTGCGCAGAGAGGTGGAGGAGGTGGAGGAGATTGGTGGCAGCCTCACATTGTCAGCTCTTACCGCCTCTTTTGCTGGTTTAGCTGCGTCCTTCGATGTTTCCTGTGCTCTTTCAGGCTGTTTGTTTAGTCCCGTGGAGGCTGTGTGGGGAGCGGGTATGGCAGGAAGAGCGGCTGAAGGATGCTTTCCAGCGGGGGAAGGCGTGCTGAGTAATGTCTGCTGTGATTTAAACGCTGGATTGATGCTCATCCTCTGTGCCAGAGCTGTGATTGGAGACAAGTGGTTGGAGGGTTTTGCAGAGGACATTAAAGCTAGTGTAAGGCGAGGTATTCGTCTCGGTTTGCTTTTCGTCCGACGCCTCTTGTGATGTGATTGGTTGACTTTTTTCTTTGTCTGTTTCTTCTTGTGGCCTTTAGGTTCATGCGTAGAGACAGTAGTCTTCTTGCTTTGCTTTGGATGGCCTTTTCGCTTACGCCCTTTATGCCCCCTCCTCTTCTTTTCCCCCTCTTTCTCTGTCTCACCCACTTTTTCCTCTTCCTCGTCTTCACCACCATCTTTAGAGTCTCCCTCGCCTTTCTCCTCTTCATCTCCTGAAGGTGTGAATGGATCTCGTCCATTTGCCAGCTCTCCTCCCGTCTCCCTCTCGAGGCTGGAGGAGGATGAAGGTTTGCTGCTGGCTGATGCTGCTCGATTCTTCTTGCTTTTCCCCTTTTTAGCAGCTTTTGATTGTTCGGGAATCATTCCACCCAGGAGGCCCTTTGCCGCCGCCCTTGCCAGCACATCTTGGACCGTTTCCACCTTAGTTGGATCTGCCTGAAGAAGAAAGAGCAGTTTGAAGATTTAATGTGAAGACACAATGTATTAAAATTACTGGTCTCAGGGGAAACATAGCACAGGGGAGATCTACACAATAAAAACACAATGGTGTGGAAATGAGCTACAGCCATAAGGCGAACCTGCAGAGGAGGGGGAGGAGGCTTTTACACAGCATCGTGGCAGCAAATAAAGGATATCATCTGAAAGGCACCACGATGCTCACAGTCTACAGCCACTTATGTTTCCCCTCTATGCCCATGTGAGAAAACAGCTGGCTTTGGACTGAATGCTATCATCACAATGATACCCTGCTTACAACAAAAATGCTAATGTGTTTGTAATGTTTGTCCCACTGCGTTCAGCGTCTTAGTGTAGCACGATGGCATGAGCTGCCAGCCCTCGAAGTAAAACTTCGGTTTTTCTTCTTTAAGTACTGAATAACCAACCTGCACTCAGAAGTTCTCTGAAATTTATCTCGGTTTATCCGATCAGATGCACGAGCATTGCCAAATTAATTACAGGTTATCCTGTGTGGATAGTGACCTCATGGCAGTATACAAACTATTTTTAATAACACAGGACCAATCGAAAAATCATCCAGCGTTAAAGCGTCAAGGCCATTAAGCCAGTCAAATACATGAATAAAAGGTGAGGGAAGATAAGCGATAAATTCGGGGAAGATGAATTTTGTTGACAAGCCCCCGGGCTGAAAATTGTCACAGTGTAGCTTCCCACACTGCCACTCCAGACTGGCTTTAGAAGGTGTGTTAGTGCCACAGACTCATGTTACAGAGGAAATGCACAGATTAGAAGCTCAGTATAAAAAAATTTTGGCAAATCTGAGTTCGAGGCATCTTTATCATGTTGTGAGTTTTGTAAATTTGTCTTGTGGTCTGAAGAAGTCTGTGCTCAGTTCTTGTTACTTTGTGCAAATTAGATCATATTTATCTCTGTGTGTATTTATACTCCATGCAGCTTGCTAACCAAGCTTGTTGCTGTTAGTTAATAACTCTTGTCTAAAAACGACCATTTATGCAACCAAAAACTAAGATAATGAAAGCCATGAAGCTGAATTCAAGGGATCAAAACTACTTCATGAAGTCACCTTGGCAACATCATTTTTAATGTATAACTTTCCATTACACTGAAACCCAAATAACCTTGTGGAAAAGAAAGTTTGCACAGGACTCTGCAGTCTCGTGCAAGTCTAAGTATACCCCATGATTCAGTCATGCACTGAACCACCTTTAGCAGCAATACCCAAAGTAAATAATGAGTAAAGGTTTTCTCCCTCATGCCGTTGTGGGGGAATTCTAGTCCACTCTTATTTACAACGCTGCTTCAGTTCACTGAGATTTGCGGGCATTCAGCCATGCTGTTGTAGATTTGCTGCTGTGTTTGGGGTCACTGTCCTGTTGCGTGGCCTGATTTAAGCCATCTTTTAGCTGTTGGACACATGGTCTCACATTTGACTCTAGAATATGTCGGCATGCAGAGGAGCTCATGGTAAAATCCATGACTGTAAGGTGCCCAGGTCCTAAGGCTTCAAAGTAAATCCACATAAACACACACCTGAATGCTCCAAACCAGCAAATTATGCAAACTTCTGCTTTTACAGAGGTGCTCACACTCGCTGATGATCACTTAATCAAATGCATTTGATTATCAGCACCTGGCTGCTACTTGCCCTCCTAGTTCCTATGGAAGCTATAAGGACATGCTCAGTGTTTTACAGGACTGCAGATGAATTTTGTATGTTACAGCCTGAGTATTATATGCATAGAAGTGAAAGGGTGTCTTCATCGGCAGTGCAGAAACAAGAAATCCCATTAAATTTTCCCGAGCCTTCAACTGTCTGTTTTCTGTCACAGTCTCTCTGAATCACCATTTACTTTCTCTTCTCTTATGAAAGCTGCTTAAAAATATTACAAATGCATTTTCTATTCACCCCCGAGAGTTTAATCTGCCTCTGCAGTTTTCCATTTTTCTTACTTTGACAGCATTGTACACTTTGAGTCATTCATAAGCCTCAGAACTTTAATTGCGCTGCCAATGTGGTGGTAAAATGCAGAAGACTACAGTTTACTGGAGAGCGGTATGACTGATTGCAGCCCGTCAGACGTCTTTAACAGATAAAATATTTCAGGTTTAGGCTGATGAATCATTTTCTAATGAAAATGTCTACTTTTAGTTTCAGTGACAAGATCATTGGTCTAACACTTTGGTCCAGGCTGAAATATCTCGCCTATCAGGTTGATTGATTGATCATGAAAATGTGACCACTCTTCAAAACTCAAAATTCAGCTATTAGCTCAAAACAGCACTGATAACCACACAGAGCTTCCAGCCTAGCTCCTTGAGTCATGTGTAAACCCCACATTTTTAAATTAAAATGCTAAATCTACATTTTGTGAGGAAAAAACTGGAGATACTTGAGAGGGGATTAGAGCTCGACAACCTCCCAGATGTGGGACAGGTGCAGTTTGTCCCCTTGTCTATGAGCACGGGCTCTCGTTCCTTCATTTCTGTGTATCTGCACGCATCGATGAGGTATCTCAGCAGCGTCAGTGTAACAAAATCTGCAGCCGCAGCTCTCTGTGTTCATTGTAGTCACTGTAGTGAACGTCAATGTGATCATTAGATTTTAAATTACAACGGTGAGCTGGACGGGACAGCGGTGTCGGCAGCAGCGTGCCCATTTGTGTTGGAAAGATACAACTTGCATTAGAAATGATACTTTAACCAGCAGCGCATTCTGCATGAGAACGTTTAAATGAAACCCTTTCCTGCACATCAATCACCTGATCTTTATAATATATATCTTATTTGTGTCTCTTGCTACACTGTGTGTGTGTGTGTGTGTGTGTGTGTGTGTGTGTGTGTGTGTGTGTGTGTGTGTGTGTGTATGTAGGACAAATCCAGGAAGAAAGAGCAATTTAAGAATGATTCCTGGTAACTTTTATGTGCTTTTGGTCACAAACAGAGTGCAGAATGTGCTATATTTTAATTGTTATTCTATTAACCGATCTTTTAGCCGTGTCTCAAAACAGTGCTTCTCTGCTGAAGGAATTGGCTTGTTCACACTGACAAGTACCTACAAGCAGAGTACACGGGTGGTGTGTGCTGTGCTTCTCACGCTCATTTGTCCTACAGCATCCAGCGTTTGAGTTTGCTGTCTGCACAAACAGGTTTGTTGTGTACTTGTACATGCATGTCAATTAACGTCTCTGCCTCCATAAAGTCTCATTTTTCTTGTTGTCAAATGTCTGATTTCACTTAAAGGCACTTTCTTGTTTTTTCTTCAGCACTCAGAAAGGTGTCGAGGAGTTTTAAACTCGTTTCATCCCTCAGCTTTCAAGATGCTACATTATCTTTTCCATGTTTACTTCCAGATGTGAACATTTAGCATGTAGATCTGCATCACTGCAGAAGCAAATTTTTTAAAGCTTCTTTGTCTTTTGCAACATTCTGTTATGATAATAGATTTAAATGATCAGCGTTACTAGGCACATATTAAATATCACTTTCAACTCATGTAAATGTATTTTTATAAATGAGTAAACCTTTATAAACTCAATGTGATTGAATAGTTTTTGTTGTGGCTCTACGGACCTCACTGCAGCATTTTTCGAGCTGCAGGTGATCAAAGGAGCAGCGTCTCAGCTCCTTCTGTTGTATTTTTCCCTCTTTTTATGAGTGCAGCAAGAGGCAAGAAAGGGGAGGGGGCAAATGGATGGAGCAATGAGGTGATGCAACAAGGCTGGAGGGCTTGGAGGAAAGGCTGAAAGAGCGACACAGAGAATTATCCATTCATCTTGGCTCTGGAGCACTGAAATGTTTCGCTGGCTCACAGGCATTTCATCTTTAGCTTGTCTCATTTTTATGGAATATTGGAATAATGCTGCAGTGTTTTTACAGAGCAATGGTCCACACACACACACCTACCTACTGTGTGTGTGTGCGTGTGCAGGCTAGCAGAGCTGACTGACCTCCCTGCAGACAGACTGCAAAGAAGTGCAGCCTCAGCACTACTGGAAGGTCTTGTTGCAAAGCAATTGCAAGCGCGCACACGCGTAAATACTCTACACACACCACAAAATCTCAGTCCTTTGAAAGCAGCCTTGTCCTTTATTCTCTTCTTACTTTCATCTTAAGCTTCCTCCTCCCATGTGTCTCACCTGTCGGGACAGTCTGGCGACGAAGCAGCCATTGGTGACCTTCGATGGTTCGAGCCTGAAAAACTTGTGTGAGTCTGTTTCGCCTCCTGACGAGGAGTCGTCTGGGAAAATTGGACCATTCACCCTGAGGGAGCGGCACAGAACGGGAAGAAAAAGAAAGCGTTTTCACACTGATTCGTCATCATCACATGCATTTAGACGAGGATTACTGTAAGCCCAGGATGCATAGTTGTGGTCCTTGGGAACATTTTGTGTGGCCCATGAGCCAATGAAAGATGATCACTGCACAGTTTATCAGATATGAAACCATAGGGGTGTTTTTCTTCTGTTTCAACCACGATACCAGCTAAAAACCTCCTAGGAGCTACTGATAAAGCAGGGGTCATAATAATACCACCACACTAATGATTAAAAGGCTGTAAACCATAATAAAAAATACCAACATAGTTACAGAGAACGGTAACTAATGCTAAATGTTTTTGATGTATTTTTCCTGTGCGGCCCTCAGTCACAAACAAATTTCCTAAATTGGCACTTGGTCGTCAGAAGTCGGAGCCCCCCTGCTGTGAATAAATGGTTGTGTAACGCGCACAAGAACTGGCAGCTTCTGGAAATTGAACCAAAGAGAAATAAATTATTTTGACAACCAAATAAAGAAAACAGGATTTGTTTAATCGGCCTCAGCTTCTCTTCAAACTTTCTAGCGCCGTGGCAAAGTTCTTGAAAAATAATGCTACTGGCAGTTTTACTTGATATACAAGCAGCAGCAGTCACATGAAATAGTACGTGGGCATCCTGCAGTTCAGTGTCAGTGCAGCAGTTTACAGGCACAAAGGTTTCCTGTATGTAAGTGGATGGGAGCGGGTGGCTCATCAGGTGCTCCTCATGGTGTCTCTTGACAGATTGTCCTGTTCACAGCCTAAGGACAGTCTTGTTTATGGGCCTCGCAGCTGTTGCTGTCAGGCCGTACTTCTGGCCCAAGTTCCCTTCAGGATTCAATATTTTAGGGGATGTTGAATGAGAAATCTCAGCGGACCAAGCGCTGTCTAAATCTTGCTGAAATATGGAGATGATGTGCAGATGTGACCTTCGTTCGCATTAAAATTCTCAATGCAATGCTGATTGTGAAAGCAAGGTGCTCTTTATGTTGAGTGTTTACACACACAGTTTAGTGGGGCAACTATTCATCTCCACTAAATGCTATTAAAATAAAACTAATGGGTTGTGAGCTCACACGTTAAGTTAAATGGCTGCAGTCACATGTGTGGAAGCAGAATGCACAGTTAGGCTGATAAGTATTTGGATATTGATCCAGGTTCTGCAGTTTTGCCTCTGTGCAACAACACAGGAGATTTTAAATCTAATAGTAAAGATGTGACTGAAGTGCAGACTTTTAGCTTTAATTTGATGGGTTTAACAAAAGTATTACATTAACTGGAGGCAACAGCACTAACCACCGCACCACCATGCTGCCCTGAATAAGTCCTGCTACTTCTATCACAGCAGTCACAGCATCAATAAACACTAATGACCCAGTTTCACTGGCAGCCATACATGCACATGTCAATATGCTGCCTCCACCATGTTTGAAAAATAATCTGGTAATTATCTGGGGAAAAGCAGTTTCCCTGCTTTTCTATATTTCTCTTCTAGTTCATCTTGGTTTCATCTGTCCAAAGAATCTGTTTTCCTAGAACTGTGCGGGCTCTTTTAGATGTTTTCTGCTGAAGTCTAATCAGGTCTTCCAGTCCTTCAGTGTAACCAGTGGTTTGCACTTTGTCATAAACCGTCTGTATGGAGACATCTCTTGATTGTAGATCCTGACAACGACTCACCTGCCTCCCTCAGAGTGTTCTTGACTTGGTTGTAATTCTGTCATCATCCCACTTTGTTTGACTTCTGTGGTCTTTCAGGAATTTTTGGTGTTGCTGAGCCGGCCAAAGGAATTTCCTTGTTTTTAAGAACATACCAGGTTGTGGATTTGGCCTCTGTTGATGTTTTTGGTCTCTGTGATAGGTTTATTATGGCTTTTCAGCCTAATGGCGGCTTCCCCCACTTGCACTGACATCTCTTTGGGCCTCATATAAAATACAAAGTTCAACACTGTCATGAAATACCAGGGGAACAGACCTCACCTGGCAATGAAACTGCTCGTCAGTTGTCTAAGTACATTCGAGCCTCTGTGGACTGTGTATAAATGTGCCGGTCATTCCTAAACAGTTAATGCAAGTTGCTGAAAGTCAGTGCTTCAATCACACATTTACCATTTGATTTAAAATCCACTGTGGTAGCGTACAGACGCAAACATACAAAAACTGTGTCAAAAACCTGGCTATGAACTGATCACTCCTTCCTTCCTCCAAACTTCGCTGAAGTGCAGTGGTGTTTGCAGTCCACTGTCATCCCTTATAAAAACAACTGAAACAACTGTGTTTTCACAGAACAGATACTGGAAACACAGAGATCAAACATGTGCCTAAAATCCTAACGCAAGTTGATAAAAGAGCTTATGTGAGCTGATTTAATAACATTTGGATTCCTTTAAGCGGACGGATGGTAGGAAATGACTTTTGTGGAGCAGCAGGCGTGAAACAGACTCTGAAATCTTCTCCGCCCCGTTTACCCCGACTGCGGGATTAATCTCAGGCCCACCGGTAACAGCAGCTGATCCTTTAGACTGTCATCAGCCTGCTGACAGACTCTCTCTCTCATACACACACACTCTTATAGAAAGGTAAAAATAATAGGTTATTTAGAAATCTGTGCACAGGAATGGTGACCCAAACCGCCATATCCGCTGGAATCACATGCTTTCCAAGCTTACAAAGTGAATTTATCGAGGTCAGCATGCTTTATCTGATAGCTTTCGTGAGTTTTTGCTCACATGAGCCCCATGCAAGGGTTTGTCCTACTTTGTGTGTTTGGACTCAGAGATAATAATCAAGCTGCAATAAGAAAAAACGAACAGTTTAGCTTTAAAAAAGCTGAAATGACATTTGGTTTCTGTGGTTATTGGCGGTGAGCTGAGCCCTAGAAAAGAAGATGGGCTGCTCATTGCTTACATTTCTATTTGCTGTGGAAATGAACGAATGATGCCAAAAGATAAAAGTAAAAAAAAGGACCATCCAATTAAACAGAAAGTATCTGAGATGGTTTAAGTGCCTCCTGTTTCCTGTTACACTGCCCTGTAGGTTCCTCATTACGCTTGTGTTTGTTTAAGCCTGTGGATTAAAAAAGTACTTTATATTTATATATGACTAAAAGGATTAAATGCCTATTAAGCAGACAACTGTATAAAGATGGAGCATGTGTGCCGAGTGTGTTTGTTGTACCTGTAGGGCAGCAGTTTGGGGTGAGTGTGTGTTTTCTCTAACACTCTCTTCACCAGCTGTTCGTTTTCCTCGGGATACACTGAGCGTGTGCAGTAGACCACAGTCTGAACCTTTGGGACTGATGAAGGAAGGAAATAAATGGATTTTTTACCAACAGGAATAAAAATGCAGAACGTGTTTAAGTGGTAGCTCGGTCGGTGAAAAGTGTGTGTGCTTGGTATTTACTCACAAGTGAGAGCGTGTGCCAGCAGTTTTGCCTGCTGGGCGGTCAGAGAGTTTATTTTTCTCTTGGAAACAGAACCATGGGACAAATCTGGCAGCAGACCCCAGTCTGTCAGCAGAGGAGAACCTGTTTAACGTGTGGACTCTTCATGTTACCCTCATGATGTTTTCTATTCCAGCATCAGCTTGTATTAAGTCTGCAAGTAGTTTTTAAGTCACTCGGCCCTTGTTCAACTCTACTTGACATGACTGCATAATATTCAAATGTAAAAAAACAAAACAGACATAGATTATGTTTACTCATTGAAACAGGAGGTTGGGGTCGCTTATATTTCCCTACCTCCGTGTTCACTGTGGATAGTGGGCACCGGGTCGTTAAGGGCAGAGGACGAGCACTGAGGCAGCACCATGATGACCTTTACTCGCTGGATGGTGGCATCTCCGTCATCCAGACCGTAAAACGCTTGTGACAGGACACGAACATCTTCAACAGGATGTAGAGCAACATCTGAGTGATCGGATTAGTGTTGGCACTGTGCTGCCAGCATATGTAATATTCAAAACTCAGGGTTAGGGTTCATGAATGTTAAAGCTTAAAGGACAAATACAGTGACATCAGCAGCAACAAGGACATTCCAGATCCAGAAGTGTTTGTCACTCACTTTTTAAGTCCATCTGTTTGAGCAGTTCCTGGATCTCCTCTTTGTGTGAGGGGTTGTGCTCAGCACCACACACCAGCACTCGGACCGAGCGGGCAGCAGCCACAACAGCGACGTGTGCCACGGTCATGGCTGAGAAGGCCCCCGCTAGCAGGACGTCACTTTTATCAAACAGCAGGGGGCGTAACACACTTGCTGCCACGCACACGCTCCTGTCCTACAAAGACAGACATACAGGTGTGTCTGTTATTCACACAAGCCCGGTGAACTACTTTCTCCTCAAAGAAGCTGGACCCTCCGGACTTACAGACCGCTGTGCAGCTAATGGAGTTCAAGTCATTTAACTCAAGACTTCAGACTTCACATCACAACAGGAAGTCGGCCTGGATCAAAGGGCAAAACTTGCACTTTATCGCACAGCGGTGAAGTGCTTTCCACCTAGAAAAAGACTATTAGGCAGCCTTTATACAGACTGAGTGCATTTCTCTCTGCTGATTTCAAAACTTGTAACTTTTTCCTTCTTAATTTAAGTCTTTTATAGAGGAGCACACGGCGCTCATGCTAAATGCACGTGTTGCTAATGATCTGCAAAATTTGGCCATAAAGTGACCATCAATAGAAAAGCTGACAAAAATGAGTGAGCTGGATTTCCGCTGTCGCTGTTCTTTAATCTGAATATATGCAGTGATTTTCATCTCTCGCTGAATCCTTTTTCGCCTTTAACTCTTACCTTCAGCTTTCACCTTGACTCTTTCAGATTTACAAACAGATTTCTACTCCCTTCTGACTTCAGCTGATGGTCATCACCATCTTGCTCTTTGAAACCAGACTTCATAGGTATGACTAGATCTGACTGAGAAACTGAGGACCCCATCAGGCAGTAATAAATAATACTAGAAGGCTTTGCTGAGACCATACATCCATTAAGAAAGCCTTTACCAAGGTAAATCAAGTAAGGGAGAGCTTTAATCATCTCATAGACATTTATGCAATCTGACATACTTCTGCTTCTAGAGAAAGGTCCCGCTGCTGATCATTAGAAAGAATGCAGATTTGACTTGATTTAGTCTGTATACATTTTCCAATAAGCACCACCGCTTGAAAACATAAATCCTGGTTGAGTCACTTGAGGGGCTTAAATCTGCCAGCTCTCTACTACAAACTGTCTGATTATGTGGCTTTGTGGCATCCACACCTCCCACGTCTCAGGCAGCATCTTCACCTAAACTAAACATTTCCAGTGGTGAGAATGTGTCCAATCCCAAAGATCTCCTGCTGTGTGCTACTTTGTTCTGCCCTGACTCTGCTGATGTTGTCTTGAGTTTACGTGTGAGAACACCTCATGAGTCCAGCACTCTGCCCCAGTTTGCTAAAGTTATGTTTAAGTGCTCACCCCAGAGAAAACATATGTGTTGTGCAGGTTCTCAGTTATCCTAGTCATGGTCGCCTTAAGAGCTTGAAAAAAGGCAGGGGTCAATATCACCAGCGGTTTTGGGGGAAAGCACTGTCAGACCTTGCCCCACCCAATCATGTGAGCCATTTAGGTCACCTGACGTGTGGTGTGAGTGGGGGTTGAGGTCCCTGGTAAGGGATCTGAAGAATAAATTGTAGGTGGGTGACAGTAGGTGTCCTAAGCCACCACCTCTGTTTGATGATGGTCACTTATATTCCTCTTTCAAGTTATTTTGGCTTTCATATTTTGGCATCCTTGAAAGAGTGGCCTTTGACCTTTAAGTACAAGTATACTCAAAGGTCAAAGGTCAAAGTACAAGTATACTCTGGAGACTCAGCTACACATTAACAGCGAGTCAACAGCTACCTCCCAAGGAACAACCCCACCACAAGGGTTCAAATACCTGGGACTCTCCACCTTTAATTTTAATACTGAAGAAACCTCTTGGATGAAAGGTGACATGTCTTCCAAAAACCTCAGAAGAAGTCTACTCACCTTCTTTTCAAGCTCTTAGGACTGAAATATAGGTAAACCCAGATTTCTACCTGTATGTTCAGCACAGGTGTGGCGGTGAGGCTGCTGTGCTGGAGCCAAGCTTGAAGATGCTGCGAGAAGATGAGTGTGTCGGGACAGAGGGGGTCCCTACAGAATGTGGACTCCTTGAGTTCGGTCACGTTCTCCGCTTGACACAAACCGGCGCTTTGTAACACTTCACACATCTCGTCAAGACTACAGGGAGAGGACGAAACATGCTGTCAGAGACACACATCACCAGGTACAGATACAGGAGACTAGATCATTGTAATACAGAGACACCAGTGCCCTCTGATTAGCAGCATGTCAGTATTCTGCTTTAACTGCCAGTAAACTTTACCAGGCATTAAACACATGCTGCATTAAGCCAAAAAAACAATGAGTTTAATAAACAGCCGCTCTATTACACTTTAACTTGCACATAACAAATAGGACATTTTTGGGCTCTTGAACGTACCATGAAACACAATGGCTGCTGTGAGCTGTTTCTGTGCAGCGAAGAAATAAATTTGGGACCATCATGCTGAAACAAGCACCTACCTGATCTTGAGAGTATTGATCCATGCGCACAGTGGCAGACCTCTTGCTCGCTGCTGTTTGGTCCTGACACTGTCGGACAGGAAGCAGGAGACACTCTGCAGATTCTGCTTCACTCTGCAGCGAGCTAGAGAGGCAGCCAGCTTGGTCTTACACCTGTAAAAACACAGCAGAGCCCATTTTCATGTTTCTTTGATTCAGTTTTGGTTATTTGGTTACGCATAAGTAAACTTCTGATGTTCACATGTGACTTTTACACTCGCGCACACACACCTGTGGAGACTTTTCTCCAGGTTCCTGACTTCCTGGATGGGTTCTTGCTCTTCTATCGCTGGACGTTCACACGGAGAAAACTTTTTGTCCTGAAAGTCGAACAGCATCACCATCGCCAAAGGCAGTAAGTCGTCAGACTGAAAAACATTGCAGGGCTGAAACAATTGGACTGCTGTGCAAAAATGGGCAAAAAACCGCTGGGCAAATGTTATAAAACCATATTTTGTATTTTTTAAATATATTTAAGAATGTTTAAACAGAGAAAATGTGCAATTTTAAGAAAAATATCAGCACATTTTGAATTACTGGCAGCAATGCATCTCAAAAAAAAATTGGACAGGGCCTTGTTCACCACTGTGTAACATCCCTGCCTCATTTAAAAACATTCTGTAAACATCTGGGAGTTGAGGAGACCAACTGCTGGACTTCTGGGAGAGGAACATTGTCCAGTTCTTGTCTGATAGAGGAGTGTAGCTCCTAAACAGCCCTGGGTCGTATTTTTGGTTTGATGTTGTGTTAAATATTTTCACTTGATGAGATTTCTGAACTGCAGGCAGGTTAGTTCACCACTCGGACTCTTCTACGTGAAGCTGCACCATAAAAATATTGATGGTTATTTATTTCTATTGTTTTAGCTCTTTGACTCAAAATGTTGTAGCTTGAGGGGAAGCTCAGCTCTCTGCTGAGAGGTCTGAGCCTCCCTCTGGCTCTCCTTTAATCCAAACACTGGGTGCCACTGAGTCAAAACGGTGACATTTCAAACCAGGAAACCAAACAAAGGAGTTAGAAGGCAGTGAAATGTTCACAAAAGCTGAAGTTAAGGGTTCTTTTCATTCTTTAACAGAGGAATATATGATCACCAAAGAGAAAAGTAAAAATGATGAGCACGTCCGTCTGCACTCTTCCTTATGGCTGTGTACACGCACTCTTTTTGTCAGGGTGTGCGTGTGTGTGCAGGAGGTAGAATATGTATGTTGCAGTAAGGATGTGTGTTGAATTATAAAGAGCTGTGTGGTGGTTTTATAGTCGCACTCGCAGACTAACAGCCTCAGCCCATTCTCTGCGTTTCCCTCAACTTATCATTCCCACACAGAGCCACACATGAGCGGAGCGAGTCTCTTATCCATGTATGTGTCATAGCGCAGTGTTTCACAGCGTAATTTACGGTTCCCAGTCAGAGAGAGTGTGTCTGCCTCTCCCTTGTGTGTATCACTTGCCACCTGTAACCAGCCAGACCATGTACACGTCTGAATACAAATGGCCGTTAACTGCATCCCTGCCTCCCTCGCTATCATTCCGCAATATTCGGATGAATCGCACTCATACAGCCACAAACACTTCATTTGAAGACAGATAACTCCCAGACTGTTTCACACACTCAGTGTGTGAGCGTATTTCATATTTTCTTTTAAAAAAAAAAATTGGATTTGAGTCTGTAAACACCCAAATGTCAAATCTGGTGGGACTCACAATATGCTGCGAAGTATGGAAGCAGCTGTCGGAGATGATGTCCTCGAGTAAATCTTGATCTAGGAGGAAAACAAAGTTGTTAATGAACAAAGGCAAGAAAACATCGGCTGAATTTTAATGAATTAAGAGAAATTTGAATCGTAGTGTCCATCAAAGCGGAGGATACTCATACTCTGTGACTTGTTTAGTCATGTAGACAGTTTGGCTGTATTTGCTGATATTTTGAAGCTCTGTCTTCAGCTGAACCAAGGTCATGGGTCTTTTTTGATATGCTAACAGCAACTGTGTTTTGGTTATTATTCTAGATAATACACAATAATTTCTGATTCAGAGTCAGAACTACAGATGCCAGAGCCTGCAAAGTCATTGCCAGTCAGTGGTGGATGCTGGGATATTTCCCTGTGCCCTGACGGTCAATTTGAGCAGCATTAGTAGAGCGCAGGAATGAGAAGAAGGACCTCTAAAAAGACTCAGTATAAGTATATCTACTTGCTTCTTTACACATAAAGTTAAAACCTTTTGGTATAATGAATTTGGGAATACAAAGTTCTAGGAGAGAGAGAGCGAGAGGGTGGAAGAATGAAGAAGAAATGCTAAAGTGCCAATCAGAGTTAATTAAAAACTAAAAGTGCTAAACAAAAATCCTTGAGCTTACTGCGTATCTCTGTTTAAAACATGCAGGCTATTTGTTTTTTAGGTCAGTGGCTCCCTTTAGAAATTAGTATGTGCATTGATTAGTTTATTCCTAGAGGGGTTTTTGAGGGTTCACCTGCAGCCTGAACCTTGAAAACTCAGGTTCAGACAGGCTCTTTGTCCCAAAGCTTTGCATTTTTAATCCAAATAACTTTCAGACAAACATGGTGCGTGAATTTCAGCCTGAGGGGAGTAATAACACATATAATAACATGTATAATATCCTAAAAATGTTCATTTATTCCTTTTGTACTGTTATAGATGCAGACAACTGTCTACACATGTATTCACTTTTATTTTGGACACAATTTTGTTGCTAAACATGGAAAAACAGTCAGTTTACTGAAAACACTTTAATCACATATGGAGTGCAGCACTGCACTGATTTTAAATTGTGTCTCTGGGCACTTTGTGTCTAGCAGAATGTTGCAAAAACAGAAATCCTTCCCATTTAACATTAACATATAACATATAGCAATATGTAAACACGGTGGAAGCTCTGTCATTGTTTGTGGCTGCATTTCAACCAGTGGTGATGGAGATGTTAAAACATCTGATTGGTGCAGCTTCATTTGAATAATAATATAGTTATTATTATATATACTTTAAATGCTTACCATTTGTTCCACTAGTTTTCTATAAATTACTTTTCTATAAAGAAATGCTGTTCACTCCCCCGACCACATTGCAAAGCTATGACATCACAGCAATGTGATTGGTCAGTTGCAACATTGCTACGTACGATGATGCAGGAACGACAACAATACAGGGATAGCAGACACAGCAGAAATTATGATATGGAGGCAGTATTAAGTAACACATAGTGTCAGTCTAAGTGCCCTGGGATGGAGTCAAATAACCAGCCTGAATTATCTTGTCAGTCTGTCCCTGCTGCCAAGAAATTACTCAGAGTAACAAGAAAGTTATTTCTGGAAATGAGTGTTCCTGTTCAGAAGAAAACACAAAAGTATCACGAGGTTATGGCAAATAGAACTCAATGTGAGCTCAATAGAGAGGTTCCGGTGGGAAAACTAAGTAAAAAACCTGTTTATGAGCCATACTTTTGTGAGCATCCAAAGCAGACTTACTGCGAGCTCCTGTGGAAACCACAAACCTGTGTTTGCATTTTATTTGCGCTGTCACATGAAAGAAGTACTCTAACCAGAATCCTGAACTGAAACAGTGACATTTGTGATTGCTGTTACCATGGAAATGTGTAAGTTTGTGTACACATTAATGCACACAAACAACAAAAGCTATTAAAGAACACTGAAAAGGATTAAATCTGACAAGGCTGGAATTCATTTCCTGTGAAATCTGGGATAGTTTTGCTTATAGGTTGGGTAGTTATGTAGACAATTATGCAGATAGTAATTATGTAGACATGTCTTGTCTTTTGCCTCATTTTATTTTTTGATTCAAATCATCTCTTTCACTGCCATGAGTCATATCATAACTGGTTGGGTTGGTTCAAGGCTTAAAAGTCTTTCTATAAGGATTTTAGACATTGTCAATGGAGTAAACGCTTATTCCAGAAAATCACTTATGGAACTGGAGCCATTAAAACTGTGTTCAGTCACTGTTGAGCTCTGTCAGCAAGATGGTACCAGTTGATAAAAAACAAAAAATGAATGCAGAAAGTTTAGTGTTCAGTTGGTGTCGTGCCTCTGATAAGCTGACAAATGTAAGTCCAAATTCACCTCTTTTAATTCTAATTTGGTCTCCACCTCCTCCTGAGAGAATATCTGCCTCATTAGCTGCCAAATGCTCTGTTATGGTTACCAGCTCTGTGTGGCAAAACCAGGCCAATACCCAAATTTAGAGTGAGTATGTTGCATGTAGGTGTGTGTGTGTGTGTGTGTGTGTGTGTGCGTGTGTGTGGCATCTGGAACTGGTTTCTGTAGGATTTCAGAATTCTTTTTTTTTTTAATATTGAAAAACCTTTTTAAAAAAATATTGTATTCCATTCATAGATATTCATGCAATTTTCATGATAAAGAATTCTATCCAGTGAATGAAAAATGCAACATGCAGCAACACTTCAAAAGCAGCCCGCCAACCCTATCTGTTTGCCCCTTCCCTTCCTTTACTCGTGTTGCTGGGCAAGAATGGAAGGGGGGTGTTTGCTATGCTCTGTGGCGGTCCAGAGACCTGTGCAAGTTCACCATGCAATACACAATATAACAGGAATTCGTTTCACATGCAGATACATACGCATGTCATAAATGTGTTTCAGTCGAGGCTGCTGTAGTCATGATATTGCCATTTTCATCTGTAGTAATTTTATATTTGGTGGTACAGAGATGACAACAGATGTGACACTGAGAAAGTCTGGAAGAAAAGGGGGATGTAGGAGTGGAGGTGGGTTGTAAAGCGGCTTGCAGATGTGCACCAATAATGGGATGGCTAAAGTAGCCTAAATGCTACACAGTATTGGAGATTTATCATTTAGATGTGGATGTCTACCCAGAATAATTCTATAACCAAACAAGGTGCCAGTCAAATTAGCTGGTTCTGTCATAGTGGCTAAACTGACACACCTCCATTCTGGAAATGGTGACATGGGAACAGAATCACATAGTATCAAACGACTGCACCATGTTGGCCTCTAGATATATCACGAAGGGAATTCTTGAGCTAAAGTGAAGGATAAACCTATATAATGAACTTTACAGAACATTTAAATAGGTAGTGACACTTAGTAACTATGCTGTCTTATGTTCAAACTCAGGATGACTATTTCTTGTTTTGTCATAGAGGATCAATGATGTGCATTTTACAAACTGTTTATTGCAAAAATACAAAATGCTGCGCTTTAATATTTAGAAGAAATTCTGTTTACCTACATTGTAGGTGGTTGTGGACAACCAGAAAGAAAAGACGGGTATCTGGAAAAACTTGCTGCCACCTAAATGGTCAAATAATGTATGTAAAACGTTGTGTTTTTTACTATACGCGCACTTGTGGCTTTTTAAAGTGAATTTATATATGTGTGTGTGTGTGTGTGTGTGTGTCTGCCCATGGCATGCACTCTGTTATCACCTCCCAAACAGACATGTACTGCACTTCCACTCAAGCAATTTGCAGTCACGTGGAGAAATGAAATGTATGACTATATATTATTTAATCTGCTGCCTGCAGTTGAAGATGCTATTCAGAAAGTGAATATTGGAGCTGACATATGCTGCAGCTCCTCTGTTATTCATTATAGAGATAAGGCTGCCTTATCCCTAGGAGTTGGGTAAAGTCCTCAGAGGTGGCAGTAGAGGGGATCAAATTAATTTCCCCCTGACTTTATGTTTAACCACCAGTGGGCTCGCTCCATGCTGGATATACAGTACAGTTCATCTGCATTCATAAAACTAAATATGGTTAAAGTATGGTACGCTATTCTAAATTGTTCACTGTAGAAGTTCACTGTAATCTTACATTTAAGTGTGCTAAAGGCGAGCTGGAAGGCATGCTTCTCCATGGTTTTGTCCCCGCTCTTGAGCAGCGATGTTTCCGTCTTTTTTCCATAATGTAGACGCTGATGTTGGCTGGCTGGCTTGTCTCTACACAGCTGCTGGAAAATATCTGCAGCCTGTAGGTAAACCTGATCAGATAGATGATAGGCTGAGGAGAAACAAAGGCGGCACGAGAGAGGTGGAGGGAGGAAGTTGGAGAGACGATACAAAGAACGGTGTTGATTATCTGAATAGAGAGAAAAGTGTCGGGGTTTGTTAGATATTGTTAGTTTCTGTTGGCAGCTGTTTTTTAAAAGCGGGTATTAATAATAACATTAAGGATTTCTTTTGCTCTCTATTCAAACATGCAAAGATGTAACTTTACAAAGTTGCATCTGCTTTCGTGTTCTTTTTCAGGGAGAAGAGGCTTTCTCCTGGCAACTCTTCAAAACAAGCCATACTTGTTCAGGCGTTTTCTTATTGTACTGTCATCAACACTGATGTTTAACATGCTAACCTTGGCCTTTAGAGCCTAAGATGTTGTTTTGGGGGTCTTTTGGAGCTTCTTTAACGGGGCGACCGTGGGTCAAGAGTTGGGAGGTCGCCTTGTAATCGGAAGGTTGCCGGTTCGAGCCCCGGTTTGGTCAGTCTCGATCGTTGTGTCCACTGGGCCCGGTGGCGCCAGTGTCTGGCAGCCTCGCCTCTGTCAGTGCGCCCCAGGGTGGCTGTGGCTACAATGTAGCTTGCCGTCACCAGTGTGTGAATGGGTGGATGACTGGTTGTGTGAAGCGCTTTGGGGTCCTTAGGGACTAGTAAAGCGCTATACAAATACAGGCCATTTACCATTCTTTGTGCTTTGCCCAGTCTGACCTTGGGTGAATTTGCTGGGATGTCCAGTCCTGGGAAGACTGGTGACTGTCTTCAATAATCTCACTGTACAATGTTGGGCTTCCCAGACTGATGGCAGGAACAGTTGCTTCTTTAAAATCATTGCAAATGTTTTTTTCTCCTTGGCATGTCTTAATACTGACCTGCAAACTGCCAAAACCTCTGCTTTTATATAAGCACTGTCACTCACTGATGACCAGCCAGTTAATTGAGTATTTAATTAGCAGCGTTTGCCTGCTACTTATCCTCTAAATTACCATGAAAGCAAAAATGCTGTATGCTTAATTTTCACAAGATGAAAGTTCTGCGAAAATTGTAGTTTTCTCTTGCATTTCACTTGCAGTTTGGTAAATACAGTATGAGATAAGCAGTGCAAGTTTTAAGACTGGATATCACCTGTAGAATGAGAAGATGAATGCAGTCGAGGGAGCAGGGAGGAGAAAGGCTCCTTGCTGATCGCCTTCTCCATCCCAGAGCTCGTATTCACATCCTCGCCGGAGCCCACTGTAACACAAAGACTACGTATGTGTGCTCATGTTACACAAATACACAACCAGCAGCACCGTAAACACCTTACCTTTGCCTGCCATGATCAGAGAAAAAACAAACACTTGTCAAGAGGTTCTGTAAGCAATTTCCAGTCTATCTGACAACATTTGTCTTTTCTTGTTTGGCACTCCTGCCAGCATCTGCTGTTCCAGCGAGCATATAAACACACACAAACACTGTGTGTTTACAGAGCTGAACCCGAGCTCTGCAAATGTAAATAAGACGCACAGCATCGGTCATAGCTGACATGTGATCCACCTCCCACTTTCCTGTGAATGTGAGACAGAGCGGCCGCAGGCCCCTGTGCGTAATTGGGCTCCTCCTGGTGCAATTAGGCGGCCTTTTGGATACGTCGGCATGAATAAATAATGGACCGCTGCCCGACCCTGCACAAAGGTCCACCTCTGACTGACCCTCTAAAACCATCTGTGTGCAGCTGCTTCACCAACACACATGCACTCAGTTGTGTTTCCATCGCTTTAGGCGACATTACATTGACCTCCATCTATTTTCCTGCAGACTTATTCTAACTTTAACAACTACTTGAATGACCTTTAACCTTTACTCTGACCTTAAACCTAGATTCTTCTGTCTAAAATGTAATGAAATGATAGAATGGAGGCACACATTAGCTAACCCAATAGTTTTAACCGGTGTTTAGTGTTCAGTGACATCACTTTCTTTGAGACTTAACATCCAAAAGTTCAGGGACCACTTGGCTCTAATTAAACTGGATTAATAGAGAGAAACACAGACACAGTGTAATCGGCTTTTACGGCACTCATGAATGTTTAAACACAGAGCTGGAATTGACCAGAAACGTGTCCAATAAGGCCATGTCAGTGCAAATGGAATAAATTAATGAATATCAAACAGCAGTGATTTAATGAGTGTCAAGCAGTTTCCTGCAGAAGAAAAACCCTAAGTCCACTTAAGAAGAGCAGCAGTGGAAGAAAAGGCTACAGCGGCTTAGTGTAATCTGCATACAGGATGATGGGCTGTTTAAAATTGCATAGCAGGTCTTACCGTTGTCATTCAGGACTCTCCTCATGGGAACAACGCTCATCTTCTGAGCGAGTATCCTGGATCTGCCTGTGTGCTCTTTACTCTTCCCCAGCTATCATACGCTGTCCCAGTGAATTGGAGAACTTCACTCCTCTCATCACCTCTTTGTCATCCACGGCTTCCCTCTGGAGAGAGTTTGAAATGCCATGGCAACAATATGATAATGAAGGAGGCCTGACCCCCCTCTGTGATAGCTATACAGTATAATACATAACATACTCAATAAATATTTTATCATCTTGCATTTTCACTGTTACATTGGTCACACATTTATTAAATCATAATGGATATATTTTAAAAAATGATCAAAGTGAACCACAGACCACAAAGCTGAGTGTCTGTGTTTGCGGTAGAAATGTGCTGGCAAATATGAGAAACCATCTTGGATACCATTACACACAGGAATGTGTCCAGGGCAGCTGGAAACTTTATTCATACTGTACTATCTGTTAATAAGTGACAGCGTGGGGGGGCTTCATGGGTATCTGATGTCACTGCCCCCTACTGAGCACAGAAGTGCAGTGCAGCATAAGGCAAACCTGGGGAAGCTGTTTGTGACTTACAACATACTAGAACAATTTTTTTTAAATTAAGTAATAAAACAGGATCTGATGCTAATGCCATAGACTGTATATAAAGGATGAACATAATCCTTGGATATATTTTCATGCACATTAATAGACACTTGGAATTCCCTCCCATTGGTATTATTGAGCCTGTGGCTAAGCTTCCTTAGGAAAGATACTGAACCCCGAGTTGCCCCTGATGCATCCATCAGTGTGTGTCTGCGAATGTTATATGCTTAGGCATAGAAAAAGTATTTGAGTGAATAGGTGACTGAGACTTGTAGTAAGAAAACACCTTTAAGTCTCAAGTTAAGTAAAAAAAGAAGTATATTCCATTTACCTTTTGAAATGGAAGCTGTAACGTTTTTGTAGGTTTCATGGTTGAAGCTCACATAGGTGCTTGAAGGCAGCTTAGAGATGCTTTAAACAGGATGCAAAAGGGTGCCGGGCTGCAGTCTGTGGGGCTGAAAAATTGAAGCTAAATGCAGAAGTGCGAAAAACTCCAGTTTCTCTAATGGCTCTTTAGGGCTGGGCTCAAAACTGAGTAAATCCCCACAGACTCACCTGTTAAAATGTCCAACTTCATAGCATTAAAAAGCATGTTAACATGTGGCTGCTTTGACTGACAGGTACATGCTGCTGTTGGAGCATTTTTAATAGACTTAGAGACTTAGAGCTTTTCATTGTCATTGTGCAGTTTCTTGCACAACGAAATTGGGTATCAGAATTGAAATTGGGTAATAGAATCATCTGACAAATATTACGGCTTGCTGGGTGATACAGACCATCGGAGAACTTCATTTTTTGATTGGTGATATTTTATTATTTCATTAGCTGATACGTGTGTCTGTTTGTGTTGCACTTCATCAGTCTCCACGCTCTAGGTCAGACATGTTAATCTGAGGCTCCATAACCCAACATGTCTGGACCTAAAACACATTGCAGTGGTTGATGTCACAGCATAGTGACAATGTCCACCTGCATTTGCAGTCAGTGTTGGGTTCCTGTGTCATTCAGTGCACGTATAGCCTGCAGAGTATATCTGTGTTGTATGGACGTGCTTGCTTTCTGAACTTCAAGGTTAGCAAAAGCGGAGATAAGATGTATAAGCACATCTTATCTTCACAGATTTACGAAGAATGTATTTAAACAATCAGGAATGTAAATTCAACACTAGGTCAGACTTTTGCAGGTTCATTTAAGTACACGAACGTGTCATTTCCAACAGTGCTGCATTTGAGTGACTTGTTAATAAGGAACTCAGCAGTATGCAGACCCTGCAGAGAGCAGGCTAATGAGCTCTTGTTCCAATATTTCAGAGCAAAAAGAGAACAGATAACGATGCTATTTTAAACTTGTTAATTCCTGGAAGTGGAAACATTCTTTAGCTTCCCCTTTCATAACGACTGCTTTTTGCTTTTTTTTGTTCACTCATCTGCCTGGCTAAACGTATTAGGGGCGTGGCCATGTTAATTGACCTGAGCTGACTGCTGCTAGGCTAATCCAGTGGAAGCACCCTATGCATGCTGTTGGAGACTCTTTATAATGGATTATTTAATTAGTGCTATGAATTTCTGTGAGGTATGGACCATCTGAGAAGTTGTTACTTCAGCTGTCGTGAGTGAAATTATAGTTTTGTTTGTTTTTGTTTTTTGTTTTTGCTTAGCACCAACTAGCTGATATGTGTCTTTGCATTTTATGACTGCAGTGCTAATAGCTCAATAATGTTAGCTGATGGTAAGCTGCAAAATGCCAATCATAAACCACCTGGTGACCTCACAGTCGATACCTTTGTATACAGTTGTGGTCATAAGTTTGCATACACTCATTATGGACATGAATGTCCTCGTAATTTTGGGTTTTTAATGACTTCTTTGGACTGGTGTTTTTGCAGAGTGACATGATTATACAGCATAAATCTGTTGGATGTACAGCATCAGAGTTGGATTTATTGGATTTTTTCTAATCTACACAGGTTCAAAATTATAAATACAAGCTGAAATATATGCATACACACCCTATTAATATCATCTTAGCAAAATGCACCTCAACCAGATGCTTTTGGTAGCCATCAACAAGCTTCTGCTATAGCTCTGGCTAGGTATTTCACCAGTCTTCGTGGCAGAATTGGTAAGGTTTATTCAAATTTGTCGATTTCCTGGCATGGACCCAGCTTTTAAGCATAGTTCAGGTTTTCAGTAGTGTTGAGGTCGGGGCTTTGGGAAGATCATTCCAGAGACTTCATGTTAGCCTGTTTTATCCATTCCAAGATTGTTTTTTTTAAAGTGTTTCTGATCTTTGACCTGATGTAACACCCAACTGTGTTCAAGACCACTGAGAGCTAAACAGCCCCAGAGCATGCTGCTACCACCACCATGCGTGACCACCAATACATTGTTCTTAGGTTTGAAACCTCATCTTCACTCCTTCAAACATACATCTTGTTATGGAGGTCAGATAGCTCTATCTTTGTCTCGTCTGTCCATAAATTCTTTCTCCAGAAGGCATTTGGCTTGTTTATGTAGACAGCTGCAGATTTCAGTGGAACCTGAAGTTGCTGATTTTGGAGCAGGGGCTTCTTTCTCTCTCAGTTTCATCTCAAAGAAACAATTAAAAGCCCAAAGGCCATAAATCAATTAATTAAAACATAAAACTCAGGCCATTAAATTATCAGGGAAGTGTTTACTAAAGTTACAGATTAAGGAAGCTATGGGTTGTTTTCACATTGGCTTCTATACAATCAGACTCCAGAGGTGTCACTCCTATTGAAAAAAAAATGCAGGTTTGTGGAACTTCACAGAGTTTAAATGAAACTGACTTCTACCATGTTCCTCATTTTCTTTCCCTCACAAAGTATTTTACATCAGCCAAGTGTTGCATGAGGAAACACGCTCTCATTGAAATAACCTTTACTCCTGCCATGTGTTATGATAAAAATCATCGTCACCAAGTCATCAAGCACATGTCAGCAGGTAAGGCTTTTCTTTTTATCATTTTTAATTGATGGATTGTGCAAAAACAACCAAGAAATGCACAAAACCAAACAAACGCGGTGCTTTAAATGGTGAGTCACGTATTGAGAATGAGAATTCAAAGGGCCTGACAGGTTTCACTCAGTCTCAGTGTCTTGGAGATTTTACTAAACCCTTCACACCTCAGCATGTCTTTTCATGCTGGGAGGCTAAGAAGTCTAGTTATGCCACATGCTCTTTGTTCAGTAATTCATCACAAGCACAGTGTTGTCAGCCATAAAGGTCAAACAGGTATATTTACCACACTAAAGCTATTTACAAGCACAGCGAGTTTACTATATAAGTAAAACTGCCATGGCTGCAAAATATGCAGCGTGTTAAAGCACAAAAATCTCCGCCCCGTGCACTTACTGGCCCTTCTAGTTTTTCCATACATCCATTGCTACACCTGCGTAAATACATTGGAGGGTTACCTAGGCAACTGCAACGTGGAGTGTCCAGTAGTAACCACGCTGGAGTCTCACCAGTGTTCATTTCAGACACCTCGAAGGTGAGAATAGTTTATCCCGCTCACTTCACCCACTTTTTTTTTGCCCTGTAGTCCCTTGAAGTCACAATGTGTCATTGACTTTTCATGGTCTATGATTGCCACCGATGTCAGATATTGTGATCTCATCATATTGCCTGGCAACCACCTAGCAACAGGCTTAAATGACCTGGTTTTTTTTCTCCTTTTATGGCTCTACAGCACCTAATACAATCCCATCATTTTAATCCTGATGGCAAAATCTTATTTAGATTACCAAGAGTTGAATTATACCCGATATATTGTGTCATGTTGCCTAATAACCACCTAGCAAGTGACTAAAATGCTCCCCCTTCCTTTGTATAAATAGCTATGCACCTACAACAACTTTTAAAAGCATTGTGTGTCTGTGATTTCATGGCTAACAGCACCAGCAGACCAAAGAAACCAAACAATACTGAAGCAGGGGCATATACTAGTGTACTAGTGTTAACTAAAATAATACTGGACTCAGTTTTTTTTTCACATAATTAATGTAAATTTCCAGCTGAAACACAGATCACCTTTAAATTAAACAAGAGAATCCAAAGATTACCATAAAAATCAGTAGAGATTCTTCTTCTTCTTTGCCTTCCTTCTTCAGCTGCTTGCTTTAGCGGTCACCACAATGGATTACGTGCCTCCATCTCACCCTATCTATTTATTCTTACAGTTTGCACCTTTGATCCAGGAGGACAATATTTCGTCTCACTGTATGCTTGAGTGTATATTGTGTGTTGGCTTGACAATAAAACTCAACTTGACTTGACCTAACTTGACACACCGGCCCTCTGCATGTCCTCCTTCACTACCTGCATGAATCTTCTCTGTGGCTTTCTTTTTTCCTCATGTCTGGCTGCCCCTTATTAAATATCCTTTGTATGGTATTCTAAATTTTTAAATGACACCTCATTATAAGCAAGTTGCTAACACTCATAAAAAGTCATTTATCTCGCCATGATTGTAATATTTGTGTCAGACCAACAGAGGGAGACATTTTCTTGGATTATTGAGCCACGGTGCACAATTACTGCTGGAGTGAGTGATTTATTTCAAAGCCACTTTCTGGCTTCTGGCCCTTAACAAGTTATGAATCAGAGTCGTTTTATATGTGCTGCAGTTTTCAAAAAATAAATCAGGCTAGTCAGCCCCGATGCAAGCAGAGATAAACCAAGATGACACATGATAAATCGTTAAGGCTAACCTTGTAAGCCGGAGAAGATGCTGGAAAAAAGCAGGGGTGGGATTTATCAGTGTGTGGAAAAACCACAGTGAGCTTTGTGGGGCCAAATGAGCCTCACTTCTCTGCGGGTGAGAGTACAGCTGGAGGGATAATCCCATCCAACACGCGTCATCGATGTCGCCTCACAACAGGGCTCTAGTTACTCTGTATGTTTTGTGTGTGTGCGTGCAAGGGTGTTTGTGTGTGTATTAAATTCAATAATCGGCCCAGTTGGAGACGGCGGGTTGTGCGGCCATAAGCCGACCTGGAATTTTCTCAATAAAGGTCTAATCTTTACAGGAAGCTGTACAGTGCTGGAGGAGTTTCTTTCCCCCATTGTTGTTGTTGTTTTTTTTCCTTTTTAATCAACGTAACTGCACGCTCACTGGTGTTGTTCACTCAGATCTAGCATTCACACTCTTGTGTGGTTGAATTCAGTGACCTTGAGTTGATCTACAGCGAGCGACAGCCTTGTATGTTTCTCTCTCTATGGCCCAATGTTTGTGGACATATAAACATTACTCACATATTATTTTGGAATCTCTTGTTTCGGGACTGTGGGCATAAATACACAAGCCTTCACTCCTTGGAGAGTGCTTTCTATAGGATATGAGCTTTGTCTGAAAGGTGCAGGCTGCGGTTTAACCCCTGCTTCATGGCCTTGTTGAATCAGACCAGTCTCTAAATATAGCTACGTTTTTCCTAAACAAGTGGTTTGGCATTTTTAGATGCTGAGATTTATGACGAGAAAACAAGTGGTGCTTTTTATCTGAGCGTTCATTTTGGAGCTCGAGGCAGGTGGCGGATAACTGATCTTAGCAGAAACGCTGGGAGATAAACAGCTGGCCTGGTTCTAACGTCACTTGAATGTCTCAAATTTTTGTTTAAATATTTTCGGTTTTTTAGCAAGAAATGTGCTTACAACATTACGTGGGACTATTATTTGCTGAAGGATGACTTCCTCAACGTGTGTCCTTACTGTGAGGTTGCAATCAGGCAGGTGGCTCCTGGTTATCACGAAAAACAAGTCTGACACCTCATTGTTAAACATTTTGACACATTTTATGGAAAACACTTCATCTGTGGTCTTTAGAGGGGGAGGCAGGCACAACGTATTTCATTTACACATATCCAGGATTCCTGTGTTCTCCTGTACAAGGCTGTCTACATACTTTTGGCTACACAGTGTATTCATTGTGTATATGAGAGTGTGTGTGTCTGTGTGTGTGTGTGTGTGTGTGTGAGAGAGAGAAAGAATTTCAGTGGTGCTAATTAGGCTGGGCTTGATCTCTGTCACTCATCAAGACACAATTAGAAACTGTTAGAGCTACACACTCACACACACAAGCTTGGGGGTCTTTTTATCATTTTCCTAGAGAAACTGGACCCTCCAGCTTTATAGTCTGCAAGTTTAACTCACATGTGCACACACATGCCTCGTCATGTTGCAGCGCAGCCGGCAAAGCCTGTGAACATAGGCAACTTTGCACCGAGGAGCCAACAACAGCGAGTTCCTGGATATGTCAGAGCACCTGCCGGGTGAGAAGACGACACAGGGCTGTTTTTACAGGTGTAATCAGTTAAATAGCTGTAATTGTTTCCTGACAAAATCAAAGACTTCTCGTAAGTCTCATGGCATTAGTCGAGCGGGGATGACCAAGGAATTCAAATGAAACTTCCTTTTAAGCCGGTAGGGCCGGCTGTGGCAGTTTAACCCGAGCAGATTCCATCCTGATAGAAGACTGCTGTGTCTTCTGTTTATTTAGAGATTATGTTCAAGACAATTTAATGCTGTCATAGCTCAGTTTAAAGGTGAGTCAGCTCAGGGCTGAAGAATGCCCTCATCTGTCATGAAACCCCAGCAGAATCATAACCACGGAGCTTACTAAAGAAATCAAAACAATCAAAAACAAATTTAAAAAATCTTAGATCATCATTGAGAAAGTTTATTTTTTCCTAATTTAATTTAAAAAAGTTGGACATTCATTTTCTATAGTTATTACGCATAAAGTGCACAGCCAGTGGGAAAACTGCTGATTTGAAAGTTGTCCTGATGATGATCTTTGACGTCCTCCACCATGAGGGAAAAGCGCAGGTCACTGCTGAAAAAGCTGGCTGTTCACAGAATGCTGCATCACAGCATATTAATAGAAGGGAAAGGTGTGGTAGGAGAAGGTGCACAAGCAACACGGATGACTGCACGTTAAAAACATGACGTCAGTAACTTTGGAGAGCTTCACAAGGAGTGCACTAATGCTGGTGTCAGTGCAGTAAGCGCCACCACGCGCAGGCGTCTTCAGTACAGGAGCAGCTAATATCAAGCCACTCTTGAACCAGAAGGATCTTACCTGAGCCAAGGAGACAAAGACCTGGGCTGTTTGCTCCAAAGTCCTTATAAACTGTGGAAAATAAAACTTTGAATAGAAATTAAAATTAGATTCTGGAGGAAGAGTGCAGAGGCACAAAATACAAGGTTTTGGAAGTCCAGTGTGAAGTTTCCGTGCTCTGTGATGATTTGGGTTTCCATCTCATCTGCTGCTGTTGTTGTTGGTACGTCCACTGTGTTTTATCAAGTCCAAAGTCAACACAGATTTAAGAGCACTTCATGCTTCCCTCTGATGACAGGGTTTATGGAGATGCAGACTTCCTTTTCCAAGAGGACTTAGTACCTGCCCATTGAGCCAAAATCTACTACAAATGATTTGCTGAGCATGCTGATGCTGTGCCAACTCTCCTGATCTGAACTCAGAGAATCTATGAGGTATTGTCAAGAGAGAGATGAGAAACACCTGAGCGAATAATCACAGACCAGCTGAAGGCCACTATGAAAGCAACCTGGACTTCAGTAACGCTTTAGCAAAAGTGACACGCTGCAATGCTGCATCGATGCAGATATTTATGGAAAGAAGCTCGAACCTTGTACTGAATTTTTATTATTCTTACATTTCTGTTAAATCCTTTTTGGTTAATCTTCAGAATTACATCTGATGTTTCACGAGCTGTAAGCCATAACCACGAAAGTTTACCTTTCTGGATTAAGTTATGAAAAAAGTAGCTTTTTCAAGTGTTTCTGTTTTTTATTTTTTTTATTTTTTAAGATATAAAAAGGATGCCCATGGCTTCAGGGTCTGAAAATAGAGGCCAGACAGAATCAGTTTGAGGTAACTCTTCTGGTTGGAAAAAGAAGTCAAACTGTATAAAAGCTTAGAAAAAGACACATTTCACACTAATACGGCAGCAAACATTTCACTGATATGCTAATGGGCTCAACTGCCGAGTTCAAGTCTTATTGAAGACAACATGATGTTCATTTTTTAAAAACGATCCTCCACATCAGGCTCAAAAAGAATTAAAAGGAAGGTTGCACTTTAAGTTGTGATCATCTGAAAGGGTCTTGTTGTTTCTCAATCTGTTCTATCGCTGGTTCATCAAAACGGCCTTTAAGACACCAAAACAGGACTGCACATCAACGTGTTTATGTCAGTATTTTATATACAGTCTGTAGCACACAAATTATGGCCCCGATGTAATAAAAGAAAAACTAAACCTCAGAAAAAATATAAAAGCTGTAGAGCGTGGTATGAAATACTATGAGACAAATGTCATGTCTTTATCCTGTTTTCCTTCTCTCACCCCAACCGGTCGCAGCAGATGGCCCCGCCCCTCCCTGAGCCTGGTTCTGTCGGAGGTTTCTTCCTGTTAAAAGGGAGTTTTTCCTTCCCACTGTCGCCAAAGTGCTTGCTCATAGGGGGTCATATGATTGTTGGGTTTTTCTCTGTACCTATGAAGCGCCTTGAGGTGACTTTTGTTGTGATTTGGCGCTATATAAATAAAATTGAATTGAATTGAATTGAAGTCCAGCTCTTGTTTCAGCTTCTGGCAGAAACATGAACCACATTTAGCAGCTTCAGTTCATGATGAACTCTGCTGAGCCTGTGTCAGTCTCTCAGAAACAATGCTTCCCACTCCTGGTCTACAGTTGTGACGGCTGCTTGTCTCATTCACTGTTCTTCAGCATCAAACACAATAAGAGAGAGCAAGTTGTTTTTATCCGATCTCTACCATCTCCCTGCACAGACAATACCTACCATTATGCATTTATTGGCTTTCACATACTTATGAGACGTCAGGGATATGCTTTGTAGCTGCGCACACATTTACACATTGTGTAAATAAAATGTGCACACAAGTGATTCCAGGTCTGATGCTGTTGTTTCCCATCATAATGCTTCCTTGTTAGTTCTTGTTTAACTACCTCACGACGCAGGCGGTAATATTTGAAAGAGAGCTTTTTAGTTTTGCACGCTGCTAAACACTTGACACATTTTCAAGGATATTTGTGCATATTAGTGTTTATATAGCTTCAGGCAACATTACACTGGCTTAGATTAATTTCCTGGAAGCTTGTCTAAATCTAACTCTTATCGCACTTACCTGACTTTAAACAAAGTCTTTGTGTCAAAATCCGTTAAATAGAATTATGATCTTGAAGAGACACACGAACTGCAGTCACAGCACTTACGGCCTTTTGATAGACTTCGTAAATCCAGTTCACATTAGTAACATGATCCAAGTTTTCCACCTTTCTCCGTTCTCCTTGTGGTGTGCGTGACAACTTGATTGGACCCACTTTGTTGGCGGTGAATAACTAAACTGCCTCATCCCTTTGTGTGCCATTGTGAGGCATCATAAGAGTATCAGGAGAGCTGGAAGCTTCCTCTCAGTGTCTCAGATCTCTCTTTCTATTGAGTAGGAACGAGGGCATGGTCTGAGGTTTTTATTATGGGGAGTGTGTGCTTTCTTGTGTGCACATGTGCAAGTCTCCGTGCATGTAAATTAAAAGTTTAGTGAAGGGTGCAGGATTTTGAGATGTTCTCTTTTTCTAGTTTTCTTAAATAACTTAAAGTGCCAAAAATAATCTGCTGAAATGACAGTTTGTTAGGTGCACCTGTTCAGCTGCTTGTTAACACAAATATCTAATCAGCCAATCAAACTAAATGCATTTAAGCATGTATACATGGTCGAGAGGACTCGCTGAAGTTCAAACTCGACATCAGAATGGGGGAAGAAAGGTGATTCAGGTGACTTTGAGCGTTGCATGGTGGTTGTTGCCTGACAGGCCATTCTGAGTATTTCAGGAACTGCTGATCTGCTGGGATTTTCCCACACAACCATCTCTAGTGTTTACAGAGATGTTCGGTCTGGTCAAGCGGCAGTCTATGGGTGAAAATGCTTTATTGATGTCAAATGTCAGAGGAGAGTGGGGAGATAACCACTCGTTACAACTAAGGCAGATGATCATCTCTGAAGACAGACTATGGGATACAACAGCAGAATACTGAACAGAAAACTGAGGCTACGAATCACACAGGCTTACTGAAACTGGACAATGGAAGATTGTAAAAACATTGCCTAATTTGATGAGTGTCAATTTCTGCTGCAACATTTGGATAGCACGGTTAGAAATTTGTGTAAACACATAAAATCATGGGTCCGTCCTACCTTCTTGAATGGTTCAGGGGTCTGGTGTTAGTGTAATAGTGTGTGTGTGTGTGTGTGTGTCGGGGGGGGGTATTCTGTCTCCCATAGTATCAGTTGAGCATCACCACACCCTGCCTGAGTATTGTTGCTGACCATGAACACTCCGTGTCACAAAGCTCAGGCAATTAACGTGGTTTCTTGGACGCGACAGTGAGTTCATTGTACTCAGATGGCCTTCATAGTCGCCAGATCTCAGTCCAACAGTGCACATTTGGGCTGTGATGAAATGAGTGATTCACATGATGGATGTGCAGCCAAAAAATCTGCAGTAACTGTGATGCTATCATGTCAGTATGGACTAAAATTTGAGGAATGTCAAGTCTGTGCCATGAAGAGTTAAGGCAGCTCTGAAGGCAAAAACGGGGGTCCAACCAAGCACTAGTAAGGTGTACCTAATAAAGTGACCAGTGAGTGTGAGACTCATTTAAAATAATGACTCTTCTCATTTGTTTTCCTATTTTTCTGTCGTACTCTGTCTTGTTAAGTGAGGAGAAGCTATAAAGCATAACCTTAAATACGGAAATAGTTCAGGTGGTAATTAACCTCGATTATCCTTCAACTCTGGTTTGTTTACAGATGCCACTTAAAGGATTTCCTTTTCTTTCCTTTTGTAAACAAGAAAATGTATGTTTAACAGATTTTTCAGCTTAACTTATACTGTAATCAGTTTCATGTTGTGTTTTATGCCATTTTAAATGGGAAAAAGCCAAATGGTGCTTTCTCAGTTTAAGCCGCCCGCCCTGCTTTGACACAGTGAACTGTATATCATCACACTTTTATCTCCCCGTGACCTATGAACGACTACTCTTTATTGGAAGCCTCCAACCATTAAACATGATATGAGCACTGTAAAGTTTTAAACAATGCCAACCCTCCCACTCAATACAACTGTCTTTATCTGTGGAAATGTCATCCATTGTGCTGGTAATGATTTCCTCCCTGTCACAGTAAGCATTGCTATAGGAGACCGGATCAGTGTCGCACAGTAAGACTTCAGTCCTCATAATGACTTTTTGAAATTCTGTTTCAGCACTTTGATCTATTTCTGGCGTAAACAACATGATTTGTGTATGAAAATTGACTGACAGAGTGTGCACAAGCCATAAACAAAACACATTTTACATATTTATCTGAAATGAACAAAACAAGGGCACGCTAATTTCATTCTCAAGTGTGACTTAGCCCACACGGTTATTGTAGTCCTACATACCAGACTGATTTTTACAGAACAAACTACATGCAACAAATATATCTTAATGTTTTAATTTTCACCTCACGTGCACAGACCATGGCGGTGAAACTTTATCCACCTCATAAAGTCTGATGAGACAAAAGCTGATGGTCTTTAAACTATAAACTCGTTCATCTTGTGTCAGAGTTATTATATTGTCAGTGGGGATTTATAACTTTCAAAAGCCTGTCCTGTATCAACACACATCAATAATGGTACTCAAAAGCAGCTATGATCTTCCACTCACTGTGACGTAACACTTAACTAAAGCAAGTCTGTGCAGGTGGATGTTCACCCTGTAAAGAAAATGACTGCAAACCAAGAGTTGTGGTTGGAAAAAACACTGGTTTATTTAGGAAACGAGTAAAAGCAATTTGCTGGATAATAAAATTATGGAAATCCCCCCCCACTCCCCGGATGTGGTCGCCTTATACGACACAGACCATAAATATTTGGGCTTTTTTGGTCTTCACGTGTGAAATGAGAGATGCTACCTTAAATTCTAAGCTTCATTCAAAGTCAGATTATATTAAAACCTGAGAAATGCTGTTTAGAGTGATCAAGTTCATTGCTGGGTGACTTTTAACAATGTAGATCAATCAAATAGAGGAGCTCAAGTCAGTGTGGATGACTAGAACATCATTTTACACAGTGGTGGGAAAAAAACCCCCCAAAACATATTGAGACAGCAAAATAAGTCAAGAATGCTTCCTGGTACGAAAGGTCAGATGATTCATCACGAGACACAAACCCCAGGTAAGCCCTATAAGCAGGTTATTAGGCAGGTTGGAATTTGCAAAACAAGAAACGGGTAAAGATGTGGGGCAAATGTCTGTGGAACGATGAAACAAAGATCAGCCTTTATCCAAATATGCAGAGAAAAAAACACAAGCAGGTCACCAGTCGAACAGGTACTCTGGCATTGATTGATCGATTGATTTTATTCTCTGCTGGCAGACGCCCAGCGCATTACTAAAGCTTTTCAGAATAAATAGGTGAAAGATCCTAAAATGGCAGAGTCAGTCACCTGATCACATTCTGACTGAGGATAAATTCCACCCGATGAGGACCAGACCAAAGGCAGAAAGATGCAAAGAATATACAAAATGCGCGCTCGTGTGTGGGTGCCTTTTCCACAAAGCATTACGATTAACCTGCGTCTGTCCATTTATTTTTATTTTTTTAAACCACCAAACTTCAGGCACAGCTGGCTGGTCGTAACAGAGGAGCTTACACCAGATCTTAAGCAAAATCTGTTTTACCCTGGCATCTTAAGTCTGACATAAGAGTTTTGCCTGTTGCGCAATGTAGGATTATTATTATGAATCATGAACCTGCAGAGGAGCACACATGAAGTTAAAATCACAGCTTTTTTATGACACCGACTTCACAATAAGACTTTTAGAGAGTAGAGAGCTGTTAGGGATGGACAGATACAGCAGTGGGGAGCTGTTTCGATTCTCTAAGGAAAGACCTACTGAAGAGCTGCGACTGGACCTCAACACGGCAGCTGAACGTCTTTCCATTGTTTTCTGAGCAGATTTCCGAGTTGCTTCTTCTTCTTACCAAACTAGACTCTGTACCTGTGCGTTCTTGCACAGCTTTAGTAATTTTGCTTTTCCATTGTTGAAGTGGTAAAATCGCCTCTTCTTTTATTCCATTTTATTTGCTTGCAAAGCCAAAATTATAAGTTAGTGAGACACCAGAAAATCATTAACAATGCACCCCAGCAATTAATGTGCATCACTGAGACTGGGTGTAGTTAAGACTAGGCTTATGTTTGGCTGGTGCAACCCTGCTCCAGAGTGTAGGTGGGTTTTGTTTGCTTTTACTCTAGAATCGGGCAGTGGTGGCTAAAAAACTTTTCATATGTGCTTCTTCACCGCTTCCTCTTGTGTTAGTAAAGTAGGAAAGAATCAGCCGTGAAACATGTATCGTGATGTATTTAGATTACTTGGGGTGAACTGCACAGCCTGCATGCTGCAGTTAAGGAAGCCTGACTTATTGTATATGCTTTTATATTTGCAGTTTTTTCAAGGGTTGTGTGAAATTTGTTAAGTAAGCATTAAAGTCAAAAAGTATTGAGCAACTTATTCAACGGCCCGGCCGCCTCCCTGCTAGAGTTCAGCCGCTGTGTTGAAACGTTATTTCTCTGTGTGAGCACGTCTGACTCAATCTCAGTTTCCTATACACACACACACACACATGCTCGCAAGTTCCCTACTGTTTGTGTGTGTGTGTGTGTGTGTGTGTGTGTGTGTGTGTGTGGAGGGGGGTTGCTTTATCTGAATGTATGCATGTGTGTGTCTGTGTGTGTGTGTTGTTACACTAAACAGAAATCCAGCTTCCTCACTTCTCTCTTCTGTTCTCAGTCTGCTGGTTGGCTGACCGCGGTCACTCCTGTTCAGCACAGCGCTCTCTCCTTGTCTCCATGACAACTGGCTGTCACAAAGACGTCGCGCTCACCACGCACCTGAGATCAGGAAGAAGGAAGCGCTTGGTCCCGCCTACGCCAAACTCTCCAAGGAATTCAGGTAGGCTAACCAAGACACGCACGCACACACACACACACACACAGATACAGAAATACACTTTACGCAGTGTTGAATGAGAAGTGAATACTGTGACTCAGGGTTGCTGAACCTCGACTACATGATCAAACAAGTATGACATTTTCTGAAAAGATCAGAAAAGAGGATAAAGTGCATGTAGCGAGACGAGGAAGGACTGTGTGAAGGAGGAGAAAAAACAAACAAACACCAGTTCAGCCGGTATCGTTTACTGTAGGATAGCTTCACTGTTTTTACTTTCAGTTCAGCTTTACGGCAGGAGCCTCCTTAACAGAAGTGAGAAACTGTTTATATTGGACATTTAAAGGTTCGGATTTCCCTTTCAGTTGTCCGTCATGCCTTTTGTCACGCTCATGCTGACAATTCAAACATAAGAAACCTGAGAGAGTACCCGAGTGGGTTGTTATTACACAAAGGTGTCATTACAGAGGGATCTTCAGCACGCACGTCAGAGAGGTGAACACTACAGTGTAAAGACAGCATGTCATCGTGACCTCAGGGGTGTATGTGTGTATTTGTGAATGAGTAAAGGTCGCGTGTGTGATCATCACTAATAAGCAAGTGGTGGATGAGAGCGATCATGTGGTAGGTGTGCAGGAAACTCCTTTAGAGGAATGCTGCTGAATCTCCTCTGATTCAGGTCTGGCTGATCACACTAACTCACACACACACACACACTCTTGGATTGGACAGGGCCACAGGAGGATAGCATTTCCTATCCGGAATGATAGGAAGGAGGAGGGAGGGAGGAGGTGTGCTGGGGGTATGGGCAGTCAGATTCTGGTTTGGTGAGTTTTAGGAGCTGGCAGTGTGTACACCACACACATAGCGAAAGAGAGAAACAGAAAGGGAGAGACGAGCTGAGAGAGAGGTAGAAGAAAGAAAGGAGACTAAAAGCAGGAGCGTGGAGCGTTTAGGTGACAGACGGCGAAGCTTCAGGAGCGGCAGCACCTTCGCTGAACATCATGCAGGCTTGACTTGAGCGCCGTGACAGTTATGCTGTGCTGTAAGGAAGACAGATTTGTGTGTGTGTGTGTGTGTGGCTGTGTGTGTGTTGGGATGAAGAGGGTCCTCTCTGATGTGTGTCCTGGGATGATTAGTGTGTGCTCCAAACTTTTTCCCCTTTTCCTCTCTCCCTCCTCATCTCTCCCCCCTTCTCGCTTCTGAGGAATGTGGGGCTTATGTCAGTGAGAGTCAGGTACAGACTCACTAATTACCAGTGCCCTCCCTCGCTCCCTCCCTCTTTCCCTCCCGCTCTCTCTCTCTCTAATGCTTTCCTTCAACTCTGTCACCTCCTGCTCTCTCCTCCACTTTGAGACCTTGTGCACTGGCCCCCTTCTCCCGTCTCCCGCTGTTACGTCTACGGGCGCTGTCGTGACTGGAGCAGAGGAGAGGACAAACAGAGAGGATCTGAGTCAGAATCCAAAAAAACACCAAAAGGAGAAGAGAAACTTTGACTCGTCCTCTTCTGTGTGTGTGTGTGTGTGTGTGTGCAGTGTGTTTGATAGAAGTGTCTGAGATCTCTTCTCATTGTGCTTTGGGGGACCTGTCATTGAAGACAGGAAGTGCCCTGACAGCGAACACGGAGCCGGAGAGAACCTGACTGTCTGTACAAAGGAAGATAGAAGGAGGGAGGGGAAGATGAGAAAGTGACAAGCCGGATCGTTGCCTTTTGACGCCGACGCCGTGACTACACGTCCCATCATCCTACAGGTTGGCTGGGAACTCATCGTGTGTGTGCACCCCCCCTCCCCTTTTTTTTCTTTTTCAGAAATTCTCTCTCATTTCAGTCTGAACAGTTATGTTGTAAATGTAGCTGAGAGGCATGGTGTGTTTTCTCACCTGGAGGTTTAACAGCACACACTCACACACAGACACACTTACTCACACATGCACACACACTCACACAGTGGGTAATCTGGAAGGACATTTCTTCAGCTGGTCCAGTGTTCACATTGACCCAACTGACTGCTGTAACCTTCACTGCAAGGTTACGGAGCGAGTACTGAATGTTTATTTGTGTGTGTGTGTGTGTGTGTGTGTGTGTTCTATGGGTGTCTTGTCTTGTCATCTTCTGCGTTTGTGTGTGTGTTTCAGAAACTGGTCGAGCAGGGCGCCAGTTAGCCTTGGGTGTCCTGTTGTTGCACAAACGAGATTTAGCTGCTCGAGTGTATACGTGTGCATATGAAAGCAGAGTAGTGTGTGCGTGTGTGTACCCGTGTGTCTGTGTGTTTTCGTGTGTGTGTGACAGTTTGCATCCAGCTGATCTTTTCAAGAACAACTGTCTCACTGACACAGAGGGTATCTGCTCAGATTTACCAAGCTGTCATTTGTCCAGCTGTAGTTTCTGGAAATATTCACGTGTTTCTCCACATAAGGAAATGCAGTACAATTCTACAAAGTAAGTGATGCCTCAAATCTTATTTATACTTAAGCTCATTCAAGCAAGCATTCAAAGTACAATAATACACTATGTGTGACTTTGAAATGTCAGTTGAAAGGAAATCACAGTGTAAAAATGACAAAATGACTGAGAAATAGTCACTAACGTACAAGAATGCCCACTCTCAGTGTATTCTTTTAATTATGCTAACAGTTTGTTTTTACAGTAATTTGAAAGAAAAGTTGTACTTGCACTGAAGTTAACTTTAGTTTCTGTTTCTTGGTAACCAGTTTGGCACGCAGTATGGGGCTGGTTGACCAAGTTATTCCTTCATCATTTTTGGGGGTGGAAGATTTACGTTATTAGGTTATTAAAGTGCTTTTAGACTAGAAGTCACATTATTTTACATCCACACTGCACTTTATTCTATACACTTAAAGCACTTTATCTACTTCACGTCCATGTGGGGTAGATAAACAGGGGTTCACACTGTCCCACACCAAGCTTGCAGCCAAAGTACTAACCAGGCTAGACTCTGCTTACTCTCTAAGATCCAATGATAGCGTCTGGTTTTTGTTATTTTCAGTATTATTTTTCTCTATAATATTGGAGGTCATTGTCAGGGATTAGATCAGATTAGCTTCTACAATACAAACACACCACTGTCACTCACAGCCTTGTAGACATCCAGTCTCGGTAAACATTTGCACCGACCTTGCGCTTGCTGTGTGAGCAAATTTGACCAAACTGACAAAACTAAAGGCAACTACCATGTATGTTTGCTTTATTCGTCAGAAGTTTATTTTATCTCAGTTAATTGAATTGCTCTTTTTCTTACTCGTTTACTCTTTAGCTTAGTTTCAGTTAACTTCAGTGACCTCAGCTCAGGTTTGGGTTCAGGTTAGAGCCAGTTTAAGGTTAAGATGAGGGTATGTCTTCAGGAAATAAGCATAAGTCAGTTTACTGGCTTCTGAAGTGATGGAAACAAGACTAAATGTTTGTGTACAGAAGGCCAGCTTCCTTGTGAATACTGTAAATACCTGGACCTGTGAGGTGTTTCAAAGGTGTGCGTGTGTTGAAGTGCTGGTCAGACCTGATGAAGTGGTGACACATGGCTTCTTTAGACACTCTGATGTAAAAACCGAAGCCAAAAATAGAAACCAGTTGAATGGTTAGTAAATGGAAGGTGTTATTCAACCGGGACTTTGCGTTTGTCTGTGTCGCCGTCTCGGACAGTAGCTGTGGCTTCGTTACTGATTGTGTAACCAAGTTCAATAGGTGAACCATTTTTCCGAGTGGTGCTTATCTCTCAACTCGCTGTATCACATTCCACAAGTGGAAAGCATAGAAACAGACGTCATCTAAGACATACATTTATATCTCGATGTTTGTCCTAGTTTGAATTTATTGCTGCTGTGTTTGGGCCCTCTCTAGTTTCAGGAAGAAAAGACAGATTTCTTCAACCAGAAGGCAACAGGAAGAGATCTTTTATTTAACATATCAGTTTTTTTTAAGCAAGAAGCCGATTGGACTTTATAATTCAGCAAACCTCAAGCATAAGGAAGAGAAACAGCATAAACTGCACACTCACACAGACACAAGCGTGCACCATGGTCATGTCACATGTCTGTCACATGATCATCTTATGCTCATGATGGGGAAGCACAGATTCAGTGTGGTGTGTATGCGACAAAGCCATAAGCCTAATCCACCAGCACATAGGCAGAGATCTAGAGCTGCAGAGTAACGAGTGCAGCGGAGAGAGAGGGACAGAAGGAAACCTGTTAGTGCTATTGTGTTGTTTATGAAACACCTGTAACAAGATCTGATCAGCCTTGCTCTCCTCTCTCTCCCTTTCTTTCTTTCTTTCTGTTTGTCGCAAATACACACATACCGGGAAAGCACAATGGCCACATTCTTCCCCTTTATCAACCCCCCCCCCCACCTCCCTCTTTAGCTCCCCTCTGATCGGGCCAAACACCGAACAGCAGTGAGCTGAAGGGAAGTTGAACCGAGTTTAAAAAAAAAAAAAAAAATAGGGTAACAAGTACAGGTGGAAAAAAAGGGAGAGGAACATATTATTTATAATGTGCTTGTCTCTTCCTCTTGTAACAAAGATGGAAAATAAGGGTTGAGAATGAGAAACGTGACGGAAAAGAAATGTTAAGAAATTCTCGGAGAGGATGAGAAATAAATTTGGAGGAACAGTATTCATCAGTTTTAAAGGGCCAGTTCCTCAATTCATGAAATCAGATTTTATGAAAGTCTATCAAACAGAACAAAACCATTGGAAAAAAACATTTGTTGAAAGAATTTGTTTTATGATACACGCCTCAAGCACTTTTGTTAGGGTTTGTTTCACTTTAGAGCAGCGGTGTGAAATATAAAGCCCGAGGGCCAGGATCGGCCTGGCAAGGACTCCAATCTGGCCCACTGGATGGTTTTGGAAAAATGTGAAGGAGGGCTTGCAACTGTATTTTCACAAGTTTTGCAGTGTTTGCTACCAAAAAAAGCCCTCCCCCGTGGCCATTCATACTACACCAAAGAAATTATGTAAAAGATGGTTTCTGTTTTCATTATCTACAATAGACATTCCTGTTTTGTGTTGTTTTGCAATGATTCCACAGTAACAAACATGAAAGAGAAAGAAAGATTTTTTGTGAATTAAAATAAATGTCCTGTTTCATAGTTACAGGATGGTCTGGGCTATGAGCTAACAGATCTTTTTCTGTTTTTTTACAATTTAAGCTGAATGAATCACCCTGACAGATGTCTTTGATTTACTACAGGCACATTTCTTTATTGTGTAGAAAAAGTGAGATGAGCTGTTGAAACTGCAACTTGAAACTTTTTCTTATATTATACGTCTGAGGGATTTAATGTTAAACTTCTTTACATTGACAGAAAGAGAGAGCTTCACTCGTTTAGCCCACTTAAACTGTATGTGGCCCTTTATGTAAAATGAGTTTAACATCCCTGCTTGAGCAAACGTCTTGTTGAGATTTAAAGAAATATAATTATTATTTTTGTTAACTACAAAGTCATTTGTTTGGTAAAATTTCTAAAATTTATGTGAACTCTATAAGATATGGCAGCATGCTAGTGCAATGGTTAGGGCTTGCATCACAGCAATAAAATCCTGGATTTGAATCCACCAGGAGTCTTTCTATGTGGAGTCTGCATGTTCTCCCTGCACCTTGCACCTGCATGGCTTCCTCCCACAGTCCAAACACATGCCTGTTGGGTTAATCACTGATTCTGAATTGGCTGTAGGGTGTGAGAGTTAGCGTGTATTTTTCCATAAAGCATTGAATCTTGTAAATGTAGTCTGAAGCTCAATCTTGAACTAATTAATTGATTTTTTTTTTTTTTTTTTTTTTTTAAACTTGTACTTTGAAACACGAGCCAGGTAAACGGTTGGATCCCTCCTCTAATCACTTCCTGTAACCGTAGCTGTGATTTGATATCACTGGGACTAAACCTCTGACCAGGTCAAGAAAACCCCAGCTCCCTTTTTGTCCTCCCTCTTCTGCTCTTAACTTTTATTTTTTTTTAACCTCTGGGCAGAGGTGTCCTCCACAGCGTACTCTTCTTACAGCTCTGAATCCGCGTTGACTAAGTAGGCACTTCTGAGTTTCAGTTAAGTGGACGTAGGATATTGGAAAAGAACTATGGAGTGTCATTAGTTCTGTTTTCCCCCATCAAACTCCTTCAGCTATTGTTGCTCCTGTTACTCCTTCCTTAGCAGAAGGTTTAAACCCGCTCCCCCCTCAGAAGATGAGAACAGTTCCCGACCAACTCTGTCTGCAGCAATGACATCAGCCCCTCATCCTCCACTGAGGGAGAGAGGTAACAACTCTGACTTGCCATCTCTCTGCTATGAGCCAGTTATTATCTGCAAAATGTTTTGCTACAGGCTCTTCTGAGTCTGAGATGCACAACACATTCATCTGTGCTCATCCCTCCAAATAAGGGGGATGAGGGGTTAAACCTTTCAGCCTCCCGTCCAAGCTAAAACAAGAGTGATAACAGCTGTTTAGTTCCTGCCTCTTAATCTGAGAGAACTGTAGCATATCAAGCAAAGATTCTTAGTAATCCTAAAGTAGTCTCACTTTTACCAGAAAGGACTTCAGAGTCGCCGTTTTCAAGTGTTTGAGCTTTTAGCTAAGGCCGTTGGATATTTTGATTGAGACGACTGAAGAAAGCAACACCTTTGTGCCAACCGTTCATGTGGCTCTTAGGAGGCATCAAAGTAACCCCTCAATGACTCAAGTGGGAACCTCGGACTCAAGTCGGTACTGAAATGTAAACCAAGTAGGCCAGCTAGCTCTGAAACTGAAGCATTAGCTTTACAACCACAGACGATCACGCTCAAAGCACAGCAAAAGCTGCACAGAGACACTAAGCTTAACTGTCAGGTTCATCAACTCTGTATTTGTGCAGTGGAAGGAGTAGAGAAGCTATATGACCCACAAGTGAACTTTGTAGATAACCACACCAGCTCTTACCAGTGTGGCGTTAGCCATAGCGATAATAAGACAGTGACAACACTCAGTAATGCCTCTCCCGTTACACAGTGTTACAACCCTGGGCAGTGACGTAAGAAAAACCTAATGCTTGAGAGCTCTGGACATTATTTTCATAACTAACGACATCTGTACTGAGAGGACGACGGGTGCTAGCTGTAATCATCAGCAGCAAAATCAATCCTGGATTCAATTCTGGATTCTGATTGGATAGACATCTCCTTCAGACTTTACACTTCCACTTGGATGAAGACCAGGGTTGCACTTTGTCAGTAACATCACAAGCGTAGGACCTTGCAAAGCTTGGCCTTATCCAGAGATTAGGACGTCACCATACTGTCAGACAACAAACACGACGCAGACACGTTGTTGTTGTTTATCTATATTTTATCTTCGGTAACATGACGGCTGTTCTCGCACAGCCAGGATAAACAGTAACGTCAGCAGATGTCCAGTTGCTTAACAAACTGTTCAGATGTTTCAAACTTGGATAAGCCGACAAATGTACTCTTCAGTTATAGATTGCACATCAAGGCATTGAGTGAAATGCTGTGGTCAAAGGGCCTGTTTGAACAACTGAAACTCCACAGATACTCACTGGGTGATTTAAAGTGAATTTTTACTGTGAAAGATAAAGCATTATGTAAATCACCGGATATTTCATTCAATCACTTCCTGTAATTTTAGCTTTATCCAAGGATGACTACGCCCATGACCAGGTCAAGAAAACCCCAGGCCCCTGTATTGTTCTCACTCTTCTTCTTTTACCTTGTTTCCTCTGATGGCTCTCTGACCTCCAGGCAGAGATCATCACCACAGTTCAGTCAGCTCAAGGCAACTGTTTCTTGAAAGAGTGGTGCGAGATGCACAAATAAGCCTTCTGTGTGTGCTCTTTTTTACTAAGTACACAGAGAAAGCTAAAAAATGTATTCTGCATGGACGGATATAACACGAAGTCTGCCAGCCAACTTTACAAGCAACAAAGCAAGTCACTGCTAAACTGCCCACTCTGCAAGGTGTCCTCTGACATTTACCATGAAGATTATACTCTTTCCAGCCTTGTTTATCAATAACTAAAGGATCGACAAAAGGAGCGAGCAGCTCTTGTTGCATGCCACTACAAAAGTTATCCCTCAATTACTAAACCAATCAGAAATGTTCGGCTCTGAATCAAACCCTTCTGTAGATCTGAAATGTTCTCAAGCAGGAACTTTTGAGGATAAAATCATTTCCTTGAAACATATTTCTGAAAGCTTGGAGAACTATTGCCATGTAATGATTACGCATTCAGTTATTTCTGAGGGGTTTTGTACTGGTGAAACCTGCTGTGCTGCAAAGACAGCACAAACAACCAGTTTGTGGTGATTATTTTACTTAAGAAATTCAGCACCAACATGTCTGTCCAGAACAGTTAACAGACTAATCCTGTTTGCGGAAGTAGATTTTGAGGGAAATGCTGTGCTGTGTGTAAAAAAACCACATTATCAGGGGTTGAAACCTCTTGAAACCTCTGAAACTCTTAATTCCACTATCTACCCCAGCCACCACCACTTAGCTCCTTACACTGTGTACTCTTGTGTCCACCTCCTAGATATAGTTAATAATATGTAGTGCTTCCACTGAACAGCACTAAAGATTAGCGTTCAAAGGGATCACTTATATTTCATTCTTTGACCACATGAACGCTGTCACCCACGATAAGGAGACAGTTATTTCAAAACTCAGATTATCTGTCTGTGTAGGCTGATTTCACAACATTTAAATGTGAAAAGTCTTTTTTTCCACCTTTGTAATTAGACTGTGCCTTTGAGATGAGATATTGTGCAACTGCCTTCCTTCTGCGAACGTGGCAGGACTGTCGAGTGTGTAAACAGGTGACTTCCACTCACTGCGAAGGCTGGATCAACACTCCTCTTCCCCCCTTTTCCCCTCACTCCCCCTGCCTTTGTGCTGTTCAACCTTTGACCCACGAGTAACCCCTCCACCCCCCCAGTGCGCTGACACCGCTGAACCCTCCATCCTCTCCTCCTATCCTGCTCGCCTCCCTCCCTTCCCTCTTCTGTCCCCCAAACCTGCTCGTACACTAATGCTGTTATCCTGCTTCATTTCACTGCTTGTTTCCTAAATCCGCCTCTTGCGCCCTTTCGGGTTAAACGAGTGAGAACGGAGACATGTTATAAGACTGGTTCACAAACGTATGTATGTTGCTTTGTTTGCTGTAGTTGTCCATATTAGCAGTGGCATAACCGGTTTCTAATGTAAGGGACATAAGACAAATCCAGCGTTTGTCCTTGTTGCAACAGACAGTTAAACTTCAGTTGCTTTCGTAGAGGAGCTGCAGAGATTACAAAACAAAAGTAAAGTGCATAAGCTCATGCTCGAATCATTATGAAACAGACTTGGGAAAAAAATGCCAAGGTATCCTTTTAGCTTGTTCACACACACACACACCCACCAAGTTTCTTGTTGCATGTACTCAAACAGACTCTTCTCTGCATACCTGTTGCTACACACAATGGGCTAGTTGTCTGGACAGCAGGCCAAGAGGCAAGGTGTGTGTGTGTGTGTGTGTGTGCGTGTGTGTGTGTGTGTGTGTGTGTGTGTGTGTGTGTGTGTGTGTGTGTGTGCAGAGGGTGGTTTGATACTGGCAGGGAGGGCGAGTAAATGTGGATGGTGTTGAGGGGTGTGTTTAGTGTGTAAGTGAGTCTGTTGCAGGGAAAGAAGCTACACACGGCTCTGCGCTGGATCTCCTTTAAAGGCCAAACACAAACACACAGGGCTGAATTTCCATCACTTAAGAGAACGTTAAAGTCATTTACATATATTTTAACAACAGCTAACTTAACCACTACTTGCCGAACAGTAAACTGGTATTCTTCAAATCTAACTTAACCGGAACCCTAAACCAAAACCACAAACACGTGCACACGCAGACGCACGCTGTGCCAGAATGGAATGTTCCGCAGGTTGAATCAGAACTGATGCACAAAACTGACACAAAGTATCCACACTGAAGCACTCACACACACGCACTCTTTATATACAGACAGTCAGGCTCTTTCTCTCTCTGATCTTCCCTCTCTCTTATGTTCCCACACCCCCCTTCTTCCCTCCCCTTTGTTGTGTTAGGGGTTTCAGTACGGGAGCAGGTGAACAGGTGGAATTCACACTGCTTTAGTTTCTCAGGATGATGTCTTTGTATTTTTCACGTCATTAAGCCTCTGTTTCGGTGTGGTGTGCATGACACTGTTTAGCAGAACAGCTATTGTGCGTTAGCTGTCGAGAACAGCAATGAATTCCATCCGCTTTTCATTCAGTTCTTATCTGCCTACTTTCCCTTCTCACTTTACCGAGTGTGTGTGTGTGTGTTCATTTCTTTAGGTGTGCTAGCTAGAGATTGTTCAGTCTTTCCAGGAAATAAGGGATTGTGTCAAAATACAAAAGATACATTCCTTGTATGCTAAAACACGACATACAGCACATTTATGGATGTGGATTGATTATACGTGATGCTCCATTCATAAAGACACGTGATGCTTACTACTGCTGGTATTTGATAAGACAACCAATCAGAGGCTCTGACTGTTAACCACGCGTTTGTACTATAGTGAACATATCAAAATTACCGCCCTGTTAATGCAAATATTCACACAGTTAACTGGTGACTACTGATGATTACCGGGGCAAACACTTTGACGCTGAACTGCTGTTTGAGCAGCCATTAAAAATGCTGCGCCATGTTTGGAAAACGGTTCCAGAATAAAAGGTGTGCTGACATCCTTGACATTGAATGTCTGTGTGCTCAGTGTCCTTCACGAACACTGGCCGGTTGTCCTTACTGGACTTCTTTTTCTTTTTTTCTTTTTAGCAAATGGATCTCGTTTTGCAAGATTTCTTTTCTTTTATCAGTTATCAGTTATTTATCAATTAATTACAGTAAGTGCTGTGTGTCCTTTACTGTGGTTTAATTTAAAAGTCTTGAGCCTGCCTTCATTTCTTTGTATTTTGCTACAAAAATGGGTACAGTATGTAAGGCAAAACCAGGTTTTACAAAAAGAAGACATTTGGTATGATGATTCCTCTTCTTCTTCATTCTTCAACACAGACTGAAGTCGTTTCTTTAGGAACAGTTCTCCAGGTTTCTTGAAGGACATTCAAAGCTCTCTTTGTTCTGTCCTGTCAGGATGATCCCACACAGTAGATGTGTAGGGCCAGACACATCACTCGGGTCCTCTGTCAGGATTGGATTTTTTTTCCTTCTTCATAACGACATGACTTTTAGATACTGTACATCTGCTGTGGATAGCTTTTAGGCCTGCCACTTCTTCTTTCGTCTTCCCTTTGTCCAGTTTCCTCAAATTTTTAAGGACACCCTGTGCAGCATGCTGAGATATGCCAAGTTTCCAGCTAACAGCTTTGAGAATCACCTTGTTAGTGCAAATATACTATTTTGTGTCTCTCAGGCTGTGATACATGTGGCATAGTTCATAGATTCAACAAAAGAAATGGGAACAAATGATGTGGTTTTGTAACAATGCTGATAAAGCTAAGTAGATGCAACACTGGTTCATCCCTTGAGTCAGGTGCCTTATTTATTTATGATGAGTCATGGGTCAGTGCTGAGTGGCTCAACAAACAGAAAACATTCCTCTGAGGATGGTCAGGTACTGGGGACAGGGACAGGACTGGAAATGAGTGGGAAAAGCAGCCAATGTCCAAAGAAAATCCTTGAAAGATCTTAAGGCCTTGCTCAAGACTGCTTTGAAATGTTACAAGAAAGTCTGGCTCCTTAGAGGCAAAATATAAAGAAATGAGGGGTGGCTTAAAACTTTTCCACAGTACTTCATGAGTTTTAGCTAAAGTGGTGATTTAACAAGTGCAGATTTAATCCTGTACAACTGGCCCATCTCCTCTGGTCTGTTCTCTTATTTCATGCCCTTGCTGCTCATGCTCCGTCACATGATTGTTAGTTTTGTTTCTCATGTTGGTGGAGGACACTCATCCACGTTGACGTTACAGCGGCTGCTGGTTGTTGGCCAGATAATAGGTGGCTGCAGTGCGGTTAACAGTCATAAGGATGACTGTTTCTTTATTTCTGTGGTGTCCGCATGTTTTTGAGCTCCTTCAGGTCTTTTACTCATAGTTCTTTATCCTTCTTTCATTGTCTCCTTGACCTTGGCAGTGATTGTAGCAGCTAAGCACACAAACACACACACACACTGCTGCTGCTCTTTCACTGGTTAGCGACAAAAGTGTCAGCTGACAAATTCTAGGGAAAAGGGAAAACTTCTTTCATCACAATGGAAGAAAAAAAAAAAGATCAGGACTTTAACGTCCTGTGTGCACGGGGTTGTGTGGTAGGAGGGCAAAAAGGCTTTCTTTTTGTGCTGAGTCATTTTTGTTCACGATAAGTGGGACATACGGATTGGCTGACAACAGTTACAGGATGCGAGGTGACCCTTTGAATGAGGAAGTGTTAGACTGAGTAGAACCAGACTTTTCCTGTTGGCTTCAGTGCAGTCTTACTATCTGAGGATTTTTCAGCTGAACAGCATCCCCCCCCCATCCAGTTTTGAGTCAGTGCATTTCACAAGGACAGTTGTGTCCTACAAAAGGCATGGCTGACAAAATACTTAGTAATACAAAATACTTAAAAGTGTGATACTGACCCTAAAATAGATCATGTTGCAAAACTGTGTGCGATAAAGGAGGAGGAAGAGTCGAGATGCTGTTTTTGTTCTTTTGCATTTCTGTGCATATTTTTGTAGAAATGGGTTCAGTTTCATTTTTAGTTTTAGATTTAGTGTAGGGATTGTCATGTGATTACTGAGAGACAAAAAATAAGATCTTATCTACTGTATGTGAAGCAATACTGGACAATAAAAAGGGGTGTGTAAGTTATTATTTTTATTGGTACTTTTTACTACTACTAAACATTCTATATTCAAGAGTCATTAGGTCAGAGCTGAGTGGTACACGCTGACAGATGAACATGGATAACATCACAGTGAAACCCCAGAGTCTCTCTTTATTTTTTCTGTTTTTTTTTTGTTTTTTTTTAAGCGGGTCGAGTTGCTGACTCTGACAGTGGGGTGATCTGCTGCCTGGTGGAAATCCTTTCATGAGAAACGGACACCTTGCGGTGCTGAGACACATGTCAGGACATTTCTGTAATGTTTATGCATTAACTGTAGTAAAGACACTGAAGTTTACATTCAACACAAACGCGATCTCGTTGCAAACCTGCTGATGATGTTTGACTTTACGCGTGAATTTCAAACGCTCTAAACTGTAGCGCTGATGTGGACTGCATTAAAAAATTTTGATCATGTTTCTCAAATTGAATGCAGCAGATACTTTTAAATGATTTTGCAGAAGCTTTTATGATCGTGTCTTGATCTATTAAACAGAATAATTGTTCTTAAAGGTTAGCAAAGGCAAATGGAAATGTGCACAGGCTGTATCATATCAGCATATGTTTGAGCATCTGGAGTGTTTGCACTGGTCTGAAGTCAATACCAGTATCTAAACCTTAAAATTTAAAGATGTGGTGGTATGACTTAGTTCCATGTGCATGTTATTGAAAGCTGGAGGTGCGGACAGAAGCAGCAAGAGCAGCGCGGGTGTCAATGATGATGGATGTAGCACTGATTCAGTCAGATTCAGTCAGGGTTGCAAAGCGGCGTGTATACGTGCAGTGACTGTATGAGATTTTCAGTTTGGATGTTTGCACAGGTATCACCTGAGCCATCACCTCATGAGGGCTGGCATTGTCCTGCCTGAACGAACAGCATGCTCAATTAACACTGACTTTATTTAAAAAAACGTTACAGAACGCACAGACCGGTTAACCTTGAGCTGAGAAAAGTCAGATGTACATTAAAACACTGCCAATAAAACTGTTTCAATTCTTGTTTTCTAATATACCACAATTACACAGTAAACTTCCAGCTCAGTGATATCAGCTGATGTTGGTCTTTTACACCTGTTAATGTATGTCAGAGAGTTTTTCTGGTATCTGCTGCTCTCACTTTGATTAGAAACAAGACGTCAGGCTTTTCTACAGACTTGAACATCACACTGTCCGTTGTAAAAGTCGTTTGTGTACAGCATCCAATGGTTCATGTCAGACCTGCAGGGCCGGTCCCGTATCTCTTTCTCTGTTTGTGTCTCCTCTTCATTTGGCTGTGACTCTTTGCTTGTATTGCATTTCACTCACGCTGTTTTGCACCTATATTTGAGAGACCCTGTTCTTGCTGCTGGTTTAAACTGTATTAGCTTCCCACTTCAACTTTTGGAGGAAGTGATTCTTTCTTAGGGACAATTGGCGCCATTAAGCTTAAAAAATATTATTTGAATATAAATGGTTTAAAAAAGCCCTGATTTTTCAAATTAATATATATCTATTAACAACTATAGTTCCTCTTGTGGAGAAAATTATAAAACCCTAATGAATGATCTCTAAAGCTGCTTTTGTTTTTTTGTCCTTTTTTAAATTTTTTTTTACAAATTATTTGTATATTTGAGTTATTAGAGATAATATTATCATAGTATAAATATCACCTGGGTCATGAATCGTTGACGTGACATCATGAAGGCACTTTAGAGATACGTACTTGAAGTTTGAGACACAGTGTTCGAGCCAATAAAGTCATCTCGGTGTTTGAGTCACGCGCTCTCCTACTTTAAAATAAATTTATGACTCTGTATGGCCATCACCAACCTTTTTACACCCCACTGGAGAGAGAATAGATTTCCCCATTTGAAACTTTGAACTGGGTATCTGCATATAATGAGAGTGTGTACTGCCAAAAGAACCAGTGATTGCCTGTCCTTCATTAACAGAGCCACTGGTTAATGTGTCACTTGTACAATGGCAATAACACACACAAACGCACACACACACATGCACAAACCTCCCCCTGTAGTAAGAGTATACCATCTGATAAGATTATAGGGCACTGTTCTCTTTACGGGTTAAAGTTATGTAAATTGTCAGTTCTTCTTATTCTCTCTCACCTTCCCCGTGTTTTTGGTAAATATGACTGGAATGTGACTGCTTTGCTTTGATTTCCATTTACTTTGTCTTTAATATGTTACCACCAAAGTGACTTTCAGTTCATATTTAATTCAACATGAACAAAAGAGTCAGGTGAAACTTAATCATGATACTCGCTGGGAGTGGCCAGAAAAATGTCATTGTGCACACACTGTAGCAAAACCAGAAATATCTAACAGACTTTTTGAGATACTGACTTGATTGAACCTGAGCTATAAATCAAGGAAATATCACTTTGAGAAAGAGTTTTTGTCTTTCAATACAACTGAAAATGCCTCCGGCCTTAAAGTAATCTCTCCTGATTTACAGTATCGCACTAGGTTAATAATCTGTACAGATCTTTGATTGAAATATGCCTGAAGATATATAAAAAGGGAACACTGTTAAACCCCTTAGCTAAATGTCTGCATGCCAGTCACAGCTTGATTGACTGAAGTAGCTGTCAGGTGCACAGAAACTGTATCTTTGTCCAACTTATGTAGAGACATAACTCTACTAGCTGGTGAAAAATATGGCAAACTTGTTTTTACTGGCGCAAAAACCACACAAAAAACATGTTTTGGGTGACTTTTTCACAAACCGCCGTGAAACTGGACTGTGTGACTGCTGCTAACTGCTCCCAATAGTAAGGACTGAATAAAATAAACAAAGTTAGCTTGTTTGAGTCATCCAAGCTAACATGCTGAGCTTAGCTTAAGTGAGTTAGCTTAACTTCTGGTAGCTTAACTTGGCATAACTTGAAAGTTAGCTTTTTGAGATATTTAATTACACAACATTTCGTTAGCAATGATAATTAAAAATAAAATTAACCTGTCAATCACTAAAGTACATGTTAGAGTGTGAAAGAAATTTAGCTCACAAAGTCACATAAGTGCCTCTAGTCTCAGGTTTTTATTTTTAATGAGAGGTGTTCCCTCCTTACTTCTTAGTTATTTCTAGCTCTGCCGGTCACGCTTCCTTTAAAGATGTCTTACGACTGTCTTGTGGATGTTAAATTTATTAAAAACTGTTGTTTAAACATCACCTGATTTTTGTATATTTGACATATTTATTTTCATACCTGTGGTTTTGGAACGAGCTGATGTGATCAGTGAGATCTTTCGGGGTTTTTTGTTGCCTAACAAGAAGAAAGAAGAGCTTTTATTGTGTGAGTGCTGGAGTGTGTTTATCTATTTCACGAAGGTTTGTAGTTAGAATAAACATTTGCTGATTGCTTTGTTTTGGGACTGTGAAAGTTTGTTGTCCTCTTAGACAAAAAGGCCGGCATTTGGAAAATTTTCCTGCAAATTCCAGTAATTATTTCCTCGATCATCATTCTACTCCGTGTCAGGTTTTTTTGGTTTTATTCATTTAATGTAATCAGGAGTGTATTGTTCTGAGTCCCATGCAAGCTCATGACTTTTCTCTGATGTCAGTCACCACTGTTTGTCACACCCTTTGCCCTTTCATCCCTTGCATTCCCTTTTCTCTGACTCCTTATCTGCTTAGCAAGAGAGAGAGAGAGAGAGAGAGAGAGATTGAAGGAGGGAGAAAAAGGTGGGTGAGGGAGGGGGTTACCTGCCCTAAGTGGCCCCACCTCTCTCCTCTGGCCATTGAGAATGAGTAAACACTAAACCACCTTTGCTTACCTCGGCACTCAAACACACAGACTCAGGCACTCAAGGAGACTGGCTAAACTCCTGCAGCCTGTCAACACCGAAGGAGTGTGAATGGACACAGGGAGAGAGTTTTAGATAGGTGTGAAAAGATACCCCGTCAAAACAGACTGCATCTCCTCGGCCTGATCAACAACATCTGAGTCTGGAAAACAGGTAACATCTTAAAAATGACCCCGAAGGTTGTTTCTGTCTGTTTTGCGGTCTCTGTGCTAAAAATCTAATTTGCTTGAGTCTCCTTAAAGCCTGTTTATTACAGACGGTATCTTCATGAAAGATGACCTCAATACTTTCTAGAAGCCTTTGCCTCAAAGACGTTCCCAACAGGACAGCTTCTGATGGAGACTTTTCTGGTTAAACAGCTGTTTGCGTTTCAATTTCAGTAGAAATCCATCAAGTTTTTCTTGAACATTTTACCAGAGGTGCCTGTTTCACCACTTTATCACAGTCAAACTGATTGGTTTAAGTGCCTGTGCTGTCTTTATTCCAATCAGAGGTTGGAGGGGAGATCAAGGTATCCCTACAGTGGAACCAGTGGAACCAGTGGAGTGGCATGGCACTCCACTGTGTGTGTGTGTGTGTGTGTGTGTGTGTGTGTGTGTGTGTTCAGGGTGGGGGATAAAAATGCTTCAGTGGCTACACAGAGAAGCTGGTATTATTACCCATAGACTTCCGGGTTCTTCATCATATAATGCGTGGACTTTTACCCCAGTGAGGTGAGGTGTTTGCTTTGTGTGTGTGTGTGTGTGTGTGTGTGTGTGTGTGTGTGTGTGTGCATAAGAGAGAGAGAGACATGCTGCTTCATTCATTCATTATACTCGGTGCTAAAAGTACTACCAGAAATGACAATAACAGAAGTTTGATTGATGAATGGGTTCAGATTGTGATGGAAAAGCTAAAAAACAAGCTGTTTGTATTGACATCGCTGTTGTTTCCGTCTTCTGTAAGCGTGCTGTTGTGGGAGTTTGACTCGTTCGGTGTGTTAGGGTGGGCCCAAGTGTACGTGAAGATTAGCTCATTTTTAAGTGTGTGAAGTAGGCGTGAATGGGAAAAACACTGGAAAAAAAACAAAATCCCCAAATAAAGTCATGTTGCTTGGTGTCAAGCATGACCAAATACCTGTGTTAAACCTCACACGCACACTCACGCACACTCTGAAGGAGCCCGTGTCACGAGTGTGACACCGCCAGCATCAGTTGTAATTGCTTGAAACAATGCCTGCTATGGCCTTGAGCGGGCTAGCTGATTAGCTGGAGGAATGTATTTGTCTGAGGAGGCAAAGCTCCTTTCTGCGAGTGCTAAAGCAGCTCTTCTGATTAGTAATGACTTTGTAGCTGTATGAAGGGGCACGCAGCATCTGTATAATGTGGTGCTTTATAACCAGACTTAGCTCTTCTTCGTGGATCTTTGTTCTGTTGGGTTAGATTCTCATGCTGGACTCAAATCGGGCTGTTTTGAGTGACATTTGAGACAAATGTGAAGGTCCTGGAGGTGGAGGGGGGCTCTCGGAGTAAATGAGCTGGAATCTTTCCTCCGTAGTGGAGTTACGCCGAGCTGGAGGTGGTCACTTACGCACTCCGTCTGACCTGAAATTCTTCAGGCCAGTTTCACTTTGAAGGACTTTCTAGCACTGAGGGAGGCCTGAACATTTGCCCCCCCCCTTTTTCGTTAACCTCCCTCACTTCTCTCCATCTGGTCTTTTCCTCCTCAGATCCCCACTCAGACTCTCTTCCTTTTTCTTCTAATCTTCCCCTTTTTCCTGCGTCTCCTTGCCTCCTCTCTTTCATTCCTTCCTCCCCCTCCCTGCTGCTTGTCTTTGAGCTTGGGTGAACCAGAGGAATGAGGGTGACAGGTACATGGATGGGAGGAAGGAAAAGCGAGGAGAAGGAGGCATAAGGGAGCGGACGCAGGGACAGAAGCAAAGGAGTTTAGCTAATGTAATATAAACATTTTAAGATAATGCAGATTTCTTTGTCTCAGCCTCAGGACTGATTTTTTTGGGGGGGTTTTTTGTTTCTCTGTCATCCTGTTGGCGTCAGCATGTTGACAGCTGAGCTGCGTCAACATGAGAACATCATGTGTCTCAAGAGGTCAGCTGCAGTGCTCACTTCTCTTTTGTCAAGTTCATTGTTTCCCTGTGATGTTGCTCAGATAGTGCACTGTACACCCGGAAGAAGCAACACGATGCCTCCTTCGTATTTGGTGCCGTTCGAATCAAAAGATACCATCCTGCTCGGCCTTTTCAAAGTTAAAAACAATATGTGTGCTGAAATCTGTGAGAGAGTTGAGTTGTGAGAGCCACCTGAAACTTGGAAGCAGTTTGAGGTGATGAAAATCACACCAGGAAGCTTTTTTCTTTAAAAAAAACCCTGTATTTCTACAGCAGTTTCTGCGGCTGACTGGAAGAATGCTCTTCCAGGAAAACAGTGTGGCCTGAACAGTGTGGTGCACTCCTACAGGTCGTATCACTCCGCAGAAATGAACAGCGGGACCTCTGGTCTTGTGACACGCTACTCATTTACTTATATAGACGGCGCATGTAATAATCAGTCAGCCTTTCTAGCTGAGATACTGATTACCAGGGCTGTTTTATGGCTGATTTTTATTCCAGCTTATTCATTATTTTGCCTATGTAGCAGATTCCTGTGTGTGTGTGTGTCTTTTAACCCTGGCCTTAATAGGGAGCCAGCTTATCATAAATATCCTACAAAGTCTAAGACAGCTCTATCAGTTCTTTCTCTCCACTGATTACTCATGATTGATTTAGTTCTAAGTAATCGCTTTACTTAAACACAACGTCAGTTTCAGCCATGCAGTGTTACGTTTAAAAAGCAGTTTAGTCTGACATCAAACACCAATCAGTGAATGCATGTATTTAACTGATCATACGTCCTCTCAGCAGATGAACATGAAAGTCCAACAACGATCGTTCTTCGCACATAAGAATTTATTTGCACTTAATTTTCTCTTAATCAAAGTCGCAATATCCAAATTTCAAAAGATTTGCTTTCTCAAATCAGCTGCAGCAAAACAAATGTGATGGATGATTCTGTCATTTGGCTTTTGTGGGAATTGACGATTATAAAATATGCAGGATTGCAGCTTTATTTCGTAATTCCTTGTAAATCATTGTTTTCTGTGCTCCAAAACATGTCTTCTCACATGAACGACTGCGTGGTGTGAACGGTGCCTGAATAATGATTTAGTGAGCGTGTCCAATGATTGAGGAGACGGTCAGCGTTTTTCGACCGTCTCTCAGTTCTTCCCGTGGAGTTAAACGATAAACTGTTGACTTGACCTCCTAAACGATTAACTGTGCAGTCACCAGAACACCTAAAATCTCTGAGGCGTGCCTGAGCTCTGATTGGCTCCCACTAATGAGTCACAGTTAATGATTTAATTTAGACCGACCCCCCTCGGCTTAGAAGTAACCCCGGTTTTACTTTACACTCAGCCCCCCGCTCCTTCTTCTTCTTTTCTTTCATGTACACACGCACCTTTACATTCATACTTTGACCTGCGTATCTTTACAGACACTGTTTTGGTGTCATTTGTACTGAGCGAGCTCTTTCTGATGTGATTGTAAAGTAAATTCATAGATAGTATCTCACTATCATTTAATCTTTAGTCTTTGTCCATCCATTATTCTTTGGCCTTTATACTTCACACCCTTTCTTCTTGCCTGTTTACTCAGTTGTTAAAGAGTGAGGTCAGTTTCACTAGCAACTAAAACTTAGTGTGCTTTTCACCAGACTGTAACTCTCGTGTCTCCCCAAACACTCTCTTTTCTTGCTCCTTTCAGAAGACACAGGGAAGGTTTTTTTCATTTGTTTTGAACAAAATCTGTGTGACTTTTTTTTCTCCCTCCTCTCTCTCATATCTTGATCTGCTCTTTTGACTGCCCAGGTAGGTGTGTGCTGTTTGCTTAGGTTAAGCTGTGCTAGGAACACGTTCACCGTTGTTATGTACAAAAAAACACACCTGAATGCCTGAATGCACACGCACACACTTATATACAGTCGCAGTTTTGTGCTGATATGACATAAATCACTCCAGGGGTAGCTTCCAGTCAGAATTTCCAAATGTTCCTTCACTGCAGCACAAACATGAGGAAGTATTCAAACCCCAGTTTGAACACTTCCTGAACATTTTTCCCTATTCTGCAAATCTAAGCAGAAAACCCTCAAAACCCATTCAAACTCAATTTCCCATCATACTCCTCTCTGCATTACCTGCATTCTCTTGTCAGGGAACAAAGACTTGTTGACTTGTTTTTTTTCTACATCTGCTTTGGATCAGTGAAAACATATAGCTGTATTCCTAAATGCAGTAAAAGTACTATAAAGGTAAAAGTAGTGTAAAAGTACTCTGTTGGGTTTGCTCGGATATATGTAAGAATGTTTTTCTTTCTGTTGAACTAAAACCACTATCTTTAACAAAAAGAAGTGCTAGAAAATAGGTTGCATATTCCCGGACAGCTGGGTGAGCGGCTTCTGGAAAACTCGATCGTGCAGAGGGAGCTCCACCTAAAAGCTCCTTGTGATTGCTTTGGTGATCACTAGCAGATTTTTCAAACAAGCCGGCGCCTTCCAAGTAAACACCAGCCAAGCACTCAGTGAGTGGTAGTGAAACCATCTCTGCACTTTTCACAGTTTTGCCACAGTCAGCGACTGTTTGCAGACAAGTTGGCATTTTTCACGCCATCTGCTAGTAACCAGATCAATCACAAAGAGGCTTTGGAGCAGGACTGTGCACCTCTTTGTGACCACTTTCACCTGACGATTGCCAGCAACCACTTGCCAACCGGTTTGGCAATATATTTTTCCCTAGTTACCAATGGTTGCCAGGGGGTTTTAAACCGGTCTCTAGGTCTGGGTGACTGAGGCCCTGGTTGTAATGTCACTTAGCGGCATGCTCCTCTTGGCTGGTGAACACTGACACTTTATTTGTTTGTCTATAAGTAAGCAGGTAAATAAAAATTACTGGTTTAATCATGTCATTTGTACATGGAAAGTCTGAAAAGGAGACTACAGCGTTTAGATTAAGATCATGGAATAAACATTTTTCTACAGTGTCAGTGTATAGGTGTGTGAAATATAAATACTGCTGTACGTATGAGTACATTTTGTTAACATGCTTGTGTGTGTATGAAATAGCAGTAAAAGTAAAGCTGAGATTCAGCCACATGTACACACACACAAACTCAAGTACCTGTTTTAGCTCCACCCTCATCAGCTCTCATGTTTGCAGCTTTGGGTCAGTGTGTGTGTGTGTGTGTGTGTGTGTGTGTTAGTGTAGAGGAGGCTGGACTCTGTGCTCAGTGCCCTGCTGTACCTGTCTCTCATGGAGGTGGACTAACACTCCCAGAGCAGGCGGCCAAGCAGCGGAGCGCTGTGAAGCAACAGGGGTAGATATCCTCCTCTCTGACCGCTCTCTGCTTCTACTTCCTCTTCTCTTTTCCACCACCATCCCTCTGCTACAATCTTTCTCAAGATTTCTACTCTGTTTTACTCTCACTTCCCCGTATCTCTAGCTTCCTCTGATTGGATAGGCGCTCGCTGTCCTTGAATGACAACTTTTTGTGACTTGAGACTGTGTGTAGATAATTGTTGTTGCAGTTATCTCTACGGACCTGTCTGTCTTTGAAGGATGGTTTAAATAGTATTTGAGTTATTTAGGACCACATCTGTTGTTGTCTGGCTGGTGTTTGTGTTGCATGGACTCAGGCTTATTTAAACGTTGGTGCTTTCATGATCCTGTTCTGCTGCCTTGCGACGCTGTTGTTAGGGGGCTGCTGGGAGGACTCTGTGAATCAATTTCCTCCACATGTCTACATGAGTGCGTAAGGCTAAAGATGGCAGCCTTCTTAGGCCTATTTCATCAGTGCTCTGGATCGCTGTCACTCGGGATCCAACAGCTAACTGTGGGATACATTGTTCATGTTGCACAAACTTAGATTTTCTTTGCTTCATAATCTGCAGTGAACTGGGAAGCAACAAAGACTTTCTTGTCTTACAGACCTCTGTACATGTATATTCCTCTGATAACAGAAATCCTAAAGTCATAAATAATACAATATCCTTCCTTTTCATAGCTGACTACACATTTATAATGTCATAGGCTCACTTGCTCTTTTGAGAAAAAAGATGGAATTTGCAAGTCAATCTGTGTTTATTGATGACCTGAAGAAGTCTGTAAAAGCCTCTCTGTCCGCTCATAAAACAACTCAGTCCCCAGAAACACACTGTTAATATGCAGAGAATCAGGTGCTTCTATCAATCATAAACGTAACGTAGCAGGTAATCTCACGGCAATAGCTCGGCTCTGTTAACTGATCAAATTCTCGCTCTTGAACTTCCTTCGCTTGTTCGCTTGCCAGTCATTCTATCTTGTGCCGCTCTGAGTTCGTAACCTTTGACCAGGAGAACTCTGATCTCTTAATGTCAAGGTAGATTATTTTTAACCAAGTAACTAGCTGTTCCTGTTATGCCCCAACAAAGGGCTCAAATCTGAAGACGTGAGCCACACCTAAGTGGTCATAACTTTCCAAACTCCTTGTCTTTACTGGATGAGACACCATCTGTAAATCTTTATGCTCTCTGTGAATAAAGGCTGTGATTTGTGTTCACCTTGGTTAATTATCTACCTGTTTCAGCCTCAGGTTTCCTCCTCCTCCCCACTCTGCCTTTCTCTGTCACTTATACACACGCAGGATTGAATCCTGAAGATGTTCTGCAAGCTGCTTTTGTCACTTAATACGCTGTTGTACATGTGCTATACAAAGGATCTCAAATTCACGCAAATTATTCTCATATTTTTACAACAGAGAATCTGAGTTTCACTTCACTCCTGACACAGTCAGCACTGAGGAAGTTAGGAATGTCTAGGAAGTGGTGAAAAGCAGGAAGAATGATTTAAATTTGTTGTTTTTTTTAATACTAACTGCTTCAGTGTACAAAGCGTCAAGCTCACTGTGTTACAAAGCGTCATTTTATCATCTAGCAGAACTCCCAATGTGAATATTGTCCTCCTTTTGTCATCAGCCTGGTAAGATAAGGCTGATAAGAGATCGAGTCATGTTAGCACTTCACACGATAGAAGGAACAGAGGGAGGGCACGCTGAGCTGCTGAAGCAGACAAAGAAAAACCGCACTGAAGCAAAAAAAAAAAGAAGAGATTAAAATGTTGTGAGCTGTAGAGATGATTAATGTGCTGCATAGTTTGTTTGTTTGCCAAAACAAACTACCCTTATAAATGTTTTCAGTGGCAGCCCTGAAAACGGATGTGAAATTAAAAAAAATACTGATAAAGTGCAACAAACCATGTAAGTTATTTAGGGTTTTTTGTCATAAAGGAACATTCCAGCAATAATCATATTTACCGAGGGTGATTTTACGTCTGTCGTCTCTTATAATTTACTTTGCACTGATTAAAAAAGACTACATGCAAAGGAAGCTGTAAGGTAGTGGTTACTGTGTCCAAGCAGATAAAATACACTTTCTATTTTCACCACCTTATAAAATATGTACTAATATGTACAACTATTTTATAACACTTTTATTTTTCATTTTATTTTGTAGGCCCCCCAAAAGGCATCTTTCTGATTAATTTTTATACCCCCCTTTTTTTTTCTTAAAAAATAATTTGTCTACAACTAGCAGAAGATTTATTGTTTTTAAAGTGAAGGGTTAGGGTTAAGTTGTCTTTGATAGGGGTGCCAGTTTAGCTCAGTTGGATGAGCAGGTGACCATATGCCACAATACTGAAAGCGGCTGGCTGGGGTTCGGGTCTGACCCGTGGCCCTTTGCTGCATGTCTTCCCCTCTCTTTTTCCCTCTGCTTTCCTGTTGATCTTTACTGTATTGACCCAATAAAGCCAATTAAAAGGCCAAAAATATATATATACATATAAAAAGTTGTCTTCTATAGACTAACATTAGCCTATAGAGGGGTCTTACTTGAGGTCACGCATACATTGCTGGACAGTTGTCCACCATATATGATGTGTTACAACTTGGTCACAAGGGAAAAATGTGTATTCACCACCCAGTGAGTGCCTGCTAGCTGTCAGTAAGTCAAATTGGTCAAAAAGATGATGCTGCACCATAAAACCTGGTTGGTCTTTAGCAGATTGCAGCCACCTGTAGTTTTTGCATAGATGAACCCAACCAGTGTCCAAAGAGCTGCTAGCTGAGTGGTAGGGAAACTTGAAAAAGTGTGTCTCAAACTGGAACCAGAGACATAGTATGAATTAGTTTGAAGGTGGCAGTCTCTGTTTAGCAGCCCAGCTTAAGAAGCACCTCCCAACAACATGAGCTCCTAGTAACCTTCCACTGAATTTGCACGACATACGAATCTGGCATTAACCTCAGACAATCCACACGCCACAGAAAAATTTGAACCTGTGGATACAACTCGGAAGGCTTCGGCATGATTTGTTTAGTAAGACCCGTGAGCTGATAGGCAGGCCAGTTAAATGCTCAAAGATTTTGCTTCCTGAGCTAGAATACACACATTGTCCTTAGTTTTACCCAAGAAAAGGTCCATGACCCGTTCTTGGAAAACTATTTCGGAAAAGCAGATATAAATGACTGTCATCTTGACCTTTGTCAGGATTCAGCAACCAGTGGTGAACTACTGGCAAAAGATAAAGGAGGAAATGTTTTTTTTGTTTTTGTTCACACTTGGTGATTTCCTTTTCCTTTTCCTAACCGTTTGGGAGTTTGTGCTTTGTTTGAAAAAGACATTTAAAGCATACTTCCTTTTTTCGTACTATCCATGTTTGAACTAGTCATTCTAAGCCCTTCATTCAGCCTTGGACAAAATGACATGTGAACAGGTTTGTTTGTAGGAGAGTGGGATGTTGGGTCAGGTCAGATCAGTGTGCAGGTTACCATGGTTGCTTGGCTTTTTAGTGTTTTGCCTTTGTTGACTGCCTCACCTATCTCCATCCTAGTCCAGGCAATCTTGTGATGCACAAAGAAACCCAAGCAAAGACTTCCAGCCTAAGTAGCGAGTTTTTATTTTATTTTTTTATTTTTGGCCTATTTGTTTTTACATGATACTGAGTCACATCAAATTAGTGTTATAGTCTGTTCTGATTGGTTGCTTACCATTTTATGCAGCATGATTTGGGGGATTTAAAAACCTGTGGATTTTTCCGTTCTGAATGCCGGCTGTGTTGGAAAATAACAGAGTAAGAGGTTTATGTTTGGGAAGCCGATTTCTGATTGTTCTCTGTTCCTTTTTTAGGGCTGCACTACTTAATGAGGACACACTGAAACACACACGCATACACACTAATAGCTGCACCCACACTCTGTATGGCATTCATATTGATAAGGAGATGGAAAATCCAACACCGCCACGTGGTGAGCGTGCACACAGGAGGCTTGTGTATAGCAAAGATGAATGTGTGCAGCTTTTTGTCACATAACAGGGTTTGTGTTACACAAAATTCCTTCTATAGCTTAAGTCCTCTCTGACTTTTTACACACATGCACACCACAAACACACATGCACTGAGCATGTGACCGAGTCATACTTGGTGAACCTTGAGCTGGAGGTTTCAGGGTTTACAGCCCTTCAATCTCTCTGATAGGGGTCAGAGGTCAGCAAGAGATCTGAGTTACTCAACAAAACAAGGTTGTAAAACCACTGATAGGGGAAGGCGCCCTGAGGATTTATGGATGCTGTATTTCCACTGTGGTGTTCAGGCCTCGTAATGTGTGCTAGTTTGTTTTAGTCAGGTAGTCTCGCATGCATGCAAATTATGCTCCAAGTCAGCAATCAGTCACTGTTGTTTAAATGATGTCCTCTGATCATCAACCTATTTTCTTCCCGCTGTATTTTTTTTCTCTGTCTTTACAGCAGCCATTTAATTCAATATAATTTGACAGATCTCTCTCTTATCCTGCTTCAGGCCCTGATCTGATTGGATGGTTTTGTCAGAATGACAGCTGAAGATCCTGCTTCTCCTTCGACCATGAGTAACAACGCTGCCCCCTCCAAATCCTCCAAATCCTCTGGTGCCCATCACTCTCACCATGGACAGCTCAACATCCCTGAGGGTGTTGCTGGTGCACCTAATGAGGCCGCATTGGTGGCCCTGATGGAGCGTACTGGCTACAGTATGGTCCAGGAAAATGGTCAGCGAAAGTACGGCCCCCCTCCTGGTTGGAATGCTCCATCTCCTCCTCGAGGCTGTGAGATCTTTGTCGGAAAGATTCCGCGGGATGTTTATGAAGATGAGTTGGTCCCAGTGTTTGAGTCCGTAGGACGCATCTATGAGATGCGCTTGATGATGGACTTTGATGGGAAAAATCGAGGGTACGCTTTTGTGATGTACACAGAGAAACATGAGGCCAAGAGAGCCGTGCGGGAGCTGAATAATTACGAAGTGCGGCCTGGGCGGCTGCTGGGTGTCTGCTCCTCCGTGGACAACTGCCGTCTTTTCATTGGTGGCATTCCCAAGACCAAGAAGCGTGAGGAGATCCTGGAAGAGGTCTCTAAGGTGACAGAAGGCGTATTAGATGTGATAGTTTATGCCAGCGCTGCAGACAAGATGAAGAACCGTGGCTTTGCCTTTGTAGAGTATGAGTCACATCGTGCAGCAGCCATGGCTCGCAGGAAGCTGATGCCTGGACGCATTCAGCTTTGGGGCCACCAGATTGCAGTGGACTGGGCAGAGCCAGAGATTGATGTAGATGAAGACGTGATGGAAACAGTGAAGATCTTGTATGTCAGGAATCTAATGATGGAAACCAGCGAGGAGGCGATCAGACAGGTGAGGACCGACCGGGTATTTGGGTTCGGGCACGCAAAAACATTCCTGACATGATTTTAATTTCTCCCATCCTTTGTCTTTAGATTTTCAGCCAGTTTAACCCTGGATGTGTAGAGCGTGTAAAGAAAATCCGTGACTACGCCTTTGTTCACTTTACCTCCCGGGACGATGCTGTGTTGGCTATGGACAACCTCAATGGCACAGAGGTAGAAGGGTCCTGCATCGAGGTGACGCTCGCCAAACCCGTCGATAAAGAGCAGTACTCACGCCAGAAGGCCTCAAAGGGGGGAGCTTCCGCCACTTCAGAGCCTACTCAGCAGAACTACGTTTATCAGTGTGATCCCTACACATTGGCATACTATGGCTATCCCTACAACACCCTCATTGGACCCAACAGAGAGTACTTCGTCAAAGGTTAGAATGATTTTTTTTTTCAATCAGTAATAATCTGTTGCAAAAACCAGTGTTTCATCAAAAACCAAATCTTGGAGCCAAAGCTCCAAAACAATTTTGGATCTCATGATATGAAAACAATTCTTACTGTAAGAAATTTTCAGATGTTCAAAAGAACAATATGATCATTTAAAGATTCATTTGATGGGAAACTTTTAAGAAATCTTTAACTTGATGAGGGTTTGTGGCTTAAAATCACTTTTATGTTACAACCACAATTCCAAAAAAGTTGGGACACTGTGTAAAATGTGAATAAAAAAAGAACGCAATGATTTACAAATCTGATAAACCCACATTTTATTCACAATAGAAGACATCAGTAGAAGCATATCAAATGTTTAAACTAAGACATTTTTCTTTAAAGAGAAAAATTAGCTCATTTTGAATTTGATGACAGCAACACATCTCAGAAGTTGGATGGGGTCAGGTCAGTAATTTCACTGGGTATAAGAAGAGCGTCTTAATAAAGAAGGGTTGCTTTGAAGTAAAGATTGGCAGCGGTTCACCAATCTACCAACAAATGCATCTAAAAATTTTGGAGCAATTTAAGAATAATGTTCCTGAAAGTAAAACTGGGGAGACTTTAAATATCTCATCATTTACACTACACGATAAGATCAAACGATTTTCAGAATCTGGAGAAATCTCTGTGCTCAGAGGACAAGCCAAGAAATCAGAACTGGATGCCAGTGATCTTCGGGCCCTCCGGCGGCGCTACAGGCGTTAAAAACAAGCGTTATTCTGTCATGGAAATCACTGCATGTGCTCAGGAACACTTCCAGAAATCATAGTCTGTGAACACAGTTCAATGCACCATCTACAAATTCAGGTTAAAGCTCTGTCATGCAAAGAAGAATCCTTATGTGAACATAATTGTTGGATTAAGGCTCATTTAAAAATGGATTGAGACAGAACAGAAAACTGTTCTGTGATTAGGGGAATTGAAATTCTCAGGTCTTTTTCAGTTCCCAGAAGTTTACGGAGTGTTGTTCAAAGAGTAATGGATACTACAGTGGCAAACATGGCCCTGTCACAACTTTTTGAGAAGTGATGCTGCCGTTAAATTCAACGTGATCGGATTCTTTCTCTTTAAATACATTTCCTCAGTTTGAAGTTTTCGTACGTTTTCTTTGTCAATGCTTTGAATAAAACATGGGTTTGTGAGATTTGCATATCTTTGCCTTCTGTTTTAATTTACATTTCACACAGCGTCCCAACTTTCTTTTGGAACTGGTGTTGTAAAAGGGAAAGACGAAACCAGCTGATGGATCAATGAATGCTAATCCCATCACCTTTAATGATTGATTTTAAATATGGTCTTGGGTGATAGCAGGAAAATCTGACTTTGAGCAATCATTGTGTTTTGGTTTTCTCTCCAAAGGATCCCCAATGATACAGAACAATGGTAATCTCTCACATCCTTATTCCTACTTGTTACTCTGATGAACAATGAGTCTTCTTGCCATGTGACAAACTATACATTTTCTAACACCATCTTTTTCCTGCTGTGCTGTCACCTCCCATTTCATGCTGGGTTATTAGAGAGCTCACCACCAAGTGGCCAAACTCTTGGAATACAAGTCGACAACATTACGGAGTTACATAATAGACCTAATATAAGAGACAGAGGCCACACTAAACCCAAACACCTCCAAACAAAGCCAGAGCAAAAATTCAGTAGCAATTTTTCTCTATGTGCAGAATATTAGCTAAAATATGAGTTAAATTAGTCGTGTGCAAGTTCTGATGTCTTGAAAAACTTTCAAAACCCATCTTGCCAAAATTGCCCCTGCTGCCCTAAACCAAAACCCCTGTCATCATATCCCCTTAATTGTATTTTAAGCAGGTACTGTGAGAGGTCGTGGTCGTGCTACTACAGGTAATCGTACCCCTGGGCCACGGGGGTCGTACCTCGGAGGTTACTCTGCCGGTCGTGGCATCTACAGCCGCTACCACGAGGGCAAGACCAAGCAGCCTGAAAAGTCCTATGAGCTGATGCCCAGTCTGGAGCTCGCTGCTTCCGTCAACCCAGTTGGCATCAAACATGGCACAAGTCAGTGAGATAGACAAACCCCTACCTATTCTTGCCCATCTCAAAAAGGCTTTTACTAAATCTTCCAGCCCGCAGTTTTTTCTCCTGTGTGATTCGAGGAGCATTTTTTGTGAATCAGCTTTCTAGTCATTTCTGGATGGTCATGCGCAAAAGGACGGCCTTTCTTTGATTTACAGTAAAGAATAACGACATTGTAGTCAGTCCTTTCCAGCATGACCAGAAGGTAACGGCTATACTTCATTCCTCATTCTTTCCTTTTCCTTACACAACAGAAATTTGTCTTTCTGGTTATTCAGGTTCAAACTGTGCTGATCAGTGCTTGTTTAAATGAGTGGTGAACTGAAACCTAAAAAACAAAAGCCATGACTGTAAGGGTTGTTTCAGACACACCACAGGGTGATTTTAAAACACCGTTACGAGCGTCTTCAGGTAACACTTCATGCTAACAGTTGGAGCCCATTTAAGCTGATATTTACGAGAAATGGTTCCATGAACATGAGAAACATGAGAAAACATGCAACCTGCTAACAAGCAATAAAATAAGAATCATTAATGTTTCCAAAATATTAAGAGGCCTAAAAATACAATTTATGCAGTTTTTGTAATAGAAACAATTTTTAAAAATAATTAAAAAAAACCCTAAAAATTAAAGACAAACTAGGCAGTGAAAGAAACCGGACAAGGTTTCACGAGCTCGTGAATTACGCCACCGCCACTCCGTCAAATAGAGATCAACTTTATTAAACACACACTGAGGAAATTCACTTGTTACAGCAGCACAAGAGTGAACAAGAAAAAGTGAAGTGGAGAAATATTAGAAAGTAAACAAAAAGTCAAAAGTACCAAAAAAGCAGAATTAATGAAACACTATAAAAGAGTATTTTGTGTCATTTACAAATGGCACTATATACAGTAAAAATACACTAGAAGGCACATCACATCTGCCTACCTATCGATAATCTATGAACATTATCTGAAGGGTTATTTTAAACTTTTGGGTGCTTTCTTTTTCGCAGGGTGTCACCACAGCGGGTTGCTCCGCAGGTTTAGATTCTGTAAATTTTTAAACCAGATGCCGTCTTGATGCAACTGTCTAGAGATTTGCATCACCTCCCGGAATCGAAGCAGGGATCAGTCACTTGTTAGGTCAAAATATAAACCCCTACACTGTAGAACCACTGTTAAACATTGTTAAGTATTTCTTTAGCAGTAATTATTAGCTGTTAACTAAACATCAATTAACAATAGCTACAGTTCTTTATAATCATCAACAATAAGAGCAATAAAGTGTTACCAAGTCTCTGGAGTGCAGCAGCCATATTATACATAGATTTTTATACGGTTGTAGTGTTTTTCCTCAGAGGCAGTTTGTATGCAACTTTGACTTTTTTTTGTCTTTCTATTTTAATAAGTTCTTGAACATAATGAAGGTAGCTTTTTTTTTTTAGTCACACTGACTCCTGTCTGTAGCTTTGTGAGCGTTATTTCAGTTTAAGCCAGAACTGGAGCTGAAACACAAATGTAAAAGCACAAACTAAAGACTGTTGTGTCCACTCTATTCTGATCACTTGAAGGATGATTCCAGTGTTATGAAGAGGTGTAGCACATCTACATCTACAGCAACTGCTCTCCCAGCTAAGAGAGAAACGTTGTAAGTGTCTTGTTTTCAAAGGATCATTTTCCTGGTGGAAAAATTCAATTTCTTTCATTCTGCCTTATTTCCTGAAAGCAGGCAGGGGGAAATGAAACTGAGTTTATTTTAATGTTGGTGGATCATCTAAATCCTGTACGTTTTTTTTTTTCAAGAATGAAAGGTAGAAACTGAAGTGATTTTTTAAAAGATGTTGATATGGAAAATTTAAAACACTGGAATTATTCTTCAGCTTTCAAATTCTTCGACTAAAGTTACTAAGCCTAATTGTTTTATCAACATATTGATTAAAACCTTACTAACCATTTACTGCATGTGTGTATCAGTGTCGTGTGTTTGGTGATCAGAGGTCCGTTCAGTAGAGTCGCCGTTACTGATGTTTCCTTGTTTAAGGATTTGACCTCAATCTGCAGCTCAGTGTCGGTGCTGGTCTGTGTGGAATCACAGGATTGAAAAGACTTTTGTGGATCTGAAACAATGACTGATGTTGTGTTTGCGCTGTGTGTGTTGGAGTGCTAGGGTTAATCCACAGCTGAGCAGCATCATAAGCCGAATCACACCACAACGCCAATTTGTGTAACTTACTTATTTCCACTTCTTGCTGAAATTGAACCCTTCACCCTGTTTTTGCTGTTCTCTCTTCGCTTCTGTAGTGTTTCATCTCTATAAATGATTGGATGCATGTGTGCACTTGTCTGTTATTTCCTGAGTAGTGTTAATATTTTGATGATGCTCTGTTGTCTCCAGTCTGTTATCCAAGCTCTCATTTTTGTGTCTCTGTATGTGCAGTGGCATTACAGACTCTGGGTGGGCAGTACCCAGTGTTCAGCGCCACTCCTGCAGCCAAGCTGATGGAGGAGGGGAAGGTACACACAGTGGAGCATCTTATCAACCCTCTGGCCATGCAGCACCCTGAACACTCCCCTGCTGCTACTGCTGCTGCTGCTGCCACCGTCCTACCTGCGGTCTCTACCCCTCCACCCTTCCAGGTGGGTATTATTCACGGGGTCAAAGTGAGTCGGAATGACATTCAGATAATGAGCAATTTAGTGGGATAGGCAGGTTAATGCACATTAAGGTAATATTAATTCAATTTTTTTGATTTGTGTGGCTGCCGTTGCTCCCGGTGACACTACTGATATACTCAGTAAAGAGAAAGTCATGACATCCCACAGCCCGCTTACACCCTCATCATATCCTCTTTTACTTCTCATCCCTGTGATGCGTTCATTGGTGCAGATATAAAGTTGCGGTGGCTGTAATTCAGCACCTGCATGCCACTACAGAAGAGGAGCAAGCATAAACTGGGTGATGTTTTTTTTAAAATAGGCAGGTAATTTCATGGTCAACTTTCCAAGCAGCTCAAAAAATATCTCAGAACACAAAAGCTGTTTCTGCACAGTTTGTTCCTAAATGTGTGTGTGAGCTTAGGGAGAGAGAGAGAGAAAGAGAAGCAAACCTTAATGTGCAGGACTGGGAAACGGAGAAAGATGTAAGAAAGACGATGAGAGATTATTTTTGCAAAGTTTTTAAATCAAATTTGAGATCGATGCATGATGCGTTGCTGAACCTAAACTTGAAGTATACAAATTTCCTTATTCAAACTTTGCATGAAAATACTTTAAGTCTGCTGAGCTGGTTGGTAGACGTTAGTGCAGGCTACATTGGTGAGTTTGCAGTTTTGTGATGTTAAGTTACATCACACATCAACTGATACTTAACGTGATGATGCTGACTAGATTCACTCACTTTTTACTCATTTTATGGTGTCTGGGGGTTTGAAAATGAACCATACAGCTCATGAAACATCTCATTATATCTTGCTGAATTTGGCTGGCCAAATCCACAAAGAGCAGTGAACAATAGTGTAGCAGCACAGGTCAGCTGATCACAGCCTCGCAAAGCAAGTTATTATGTGGATTATTTCTTAAGGAGTTCTTTTCCCCACGCTGCACCGCTATAACCACGTCTCAAGGTTCCCTCACCTGCCAAAACACACTGTGTTAGACAGATTGTTATAACGGATGCCCTCTAATGCAACCCCAAAAGGATTTATGCCTCTCCCTGGAATCGAACTGGGAATCTTTCACTGGGTAGACAGATGTGTGATCTACTATCCTGTGGAGCTGTAGAGGGAAGTTGCAGTAGAGACTTATTATAATCATTCACCTTAAGCACCAATAGCAATGCTTTTATTTCATTTATTGACAGAAGGCTGGGGAGTCTTTAGTTTCCCTTTAAGGACACTGGGGCCCAGGTTGAAGCCCAGGGGCCATACTTAGCCCATGTGTGATTCAGACCTTAAAGAAAAGATTAACTTAGCGAATGTGAAGCCATGACTTGAGATTTTTACGCCTCTATCTGGCTGTTTTGAAACCAGTTGTGATTAGGGATGGTCTGGTCTGACTGAGAAAGAGATGGTCTGCACTCATTCTGTAGCAGCCTGCCCCATCGCTACATAAGCCCCCCCGCTTTATCGTTCTTTACGGCTCTAATGGGGACCATACTTAACAAAATAAACATCATGTCACATTCAGTAAGACTTGAAAGTAGTCATTAAGACCATAAACCTATCAGCAAAGTGTTTACTGAGGTCATGGATCAAGTGAGTATTGGGGTCATGTTTCCATAAACTTTTGCATTTCTTTGTGCAGAGTCGTTGCCCCCTGCTGGTCATTAGAAAGAATGCAGGTTCAAGTCACACTGGCTTAAATTCTATGTAAAAGGAAGCTATGGCCACCGTTCTTATGTAAATTAAATACAGGCATTGTGGACACGCTTTAAAAATCTCCTTTTCCTAATTCACTTTCTTTCCCTACACAGGGCCGTCCAATCACTCCAGTCTATGCCATGGCCCACAACGTACAGCGCATCCCAGCAGCTGGTGGTCTGTATGGACCTGGGTACGTCCCCATCACAAACTACACTGCCAACACAGCAGCTCTGGCTGCTCTGCAGAAAAACGCAGCCGTGGCGGCTGCAGCATACGGAGGTTACACCGGCTACGCGGTGCCCCAGGCTTTCCCCGCCACAGCCTTCCAGCTGCCCATCCATGATGTCTACCAGACATACTGATTAAGAGGCTCAGATCCTGCATTTGACTGAACTACATCTCAGCTTTGTCTGTCCCATCATGTAGAAGCATCTCAAACTTGAGCTCGAAAGGAATTTGTAGCAAATATTAAAAGCACACACAGTGACAAACAGCCCGACGTCTCCTATCGGCCTCGGTATGTCCTCAACCCAAGGTGAACATAGTGTTTCTAATTAGGCAGCATCACTGTTTTCTACTGAATAATGTAACAAAAGTAACAAACAACAACTCTCAATAACGCCCCTCTGCCTTTTTTGTTTCTCTCCGAATCCCACCACGGGAACACCGAAGGTACGTTCAAGTATTTATGAAGAGAAGATATATATATTTAAGGTGTTTATTCTTTGTAGCTCTCTCTTTCCATGTTGCCGTGGTATTTGTTCGAGATTTTAAACTATTTTCAGAGTAACAATAAAAAAAAGAGACAAGTTAATCGTAAGGAAGAAAAACTACAACAGGAACTACTGATAAATGAGGATACCGCTGAAGACGGCTGTCTTCAGATATACTAATGCCTTTTTTTTCATCATTATATAGTATTTTAGCCAATTTTACATGCTGTAGGTGATGCTGTCCGTCCATGCTGGTTGAGTGCTTTGAACACGCCTGTTTGGTACTTTTTGGTTATTGTCGTTTTTATTGTGTTTTTGGTTGTTTTACATGAAGGTTCTAGGTTTTCTAGGTTGCATTTATTTACCTATAATTAGCTCATTTTCGCTCTTTTTTTTTTTTTGCTTTGCAAGATTATTTCTCTGTTTCCTCTTTGATACTTTGAAACACATTTGTTGGTTTTCTTTGAAGAAATGTTGCCTGCTAAATATTTGTTATTTTGACAGATTCCTGTGGGGAACAAATAATTGAGAAAGAAAACTGGAAAGCTTTTTGAATGATGTTCAGCTGACGTGGAAAATGTTCCACATTTAAAGAAACGGCGGTGATAGGGGATTAAGACTGAATAGATATTAGCTGTTTTTGTTCTTACTCAGTTATGTATGTTTTTTTCTGATGTTTTTAATTGTGAACAACTACGGACAGAAATGAGAGACATTTTTCTATCGGGACTGGAGCACTCTGTCACTTGAGCTCGTACTTTTTGCCAGTGCTGACCAAAAACCTTAACATCCACTTCAGTCTGAGGACTTTAGAAAGACTCCTGACTACAGTGCCTTACACCTACATGCTGTTTATGTAACTGCCTGCTTTTCACTGTGCCTTTTTGTAAGAAAACCAAGCCCGCATGTTTTGGCACAAAGAAGAATTTGTATATCCCATGAAGCAGATTTGTGGTATTACTGTATTGAGGTTTCAGCTTTTGTAGCCAGATGTGCCAAGGTTGCCTCCATCCTCTTCCTCCGTCTCCTCTTTATTTCTCATCCTGACCGAGGTGCACGTAAATGTATTTATAAAAGGCGAGAAGTTGCCACTTTCAGATGAAGAGATATCAAACGCGTGAACTGGAGCAGAGTTTGTGCTTCTTCTCATATAAAGCCTGCAGCTCCTCAATGCTCAGCGGGCGCTTTGAAAACTCTGCAGTGCATCTACACAAGTGTACTTGTGGACTGGGAATAACTGGGAGCGATACGTCCCACTGGAATATGCAAGTATTGTAACACTCGAATTCAAACAGCTGCTGATCATGAAGTCACACTCCACAAGAGCCATCCTTTATGAAAAATGCCAAACATTTGAGTGTCCTTTTATTTGTAAACCAGCTCTTTTTTCTTTTGTATTATTATTATTCTCCTTCACCGCATTCGATGGTATTTCATTTGCTAATTTGAGGGCTCCCTGGCTTTTAAGTTTAGGCCCAAGAGTGTGAGTGAAAAGACTGCTTAACTAGTCTATATCTGTGTAATCTCACTCTGTACTCTGCATTTTACTGCTTCTCTCTCTCTTCTCTGAAACTGGATTTAATGTAGAAAACAAACTGCTGTTAACGGCTCTTATTATGATCTTATACGATGACAATAAGTCGGGATATATTTAATATATGCATTACGTGTGTTGTTTATGAAGTGAGAAGAAAAGGCATAATATATTGTAAAACGTATTTCTTTTCTTTATTTACACCTTGTTTAGGTATAAAAGTCAGACTAACAAAAGTAGATTTTTTTCGTTGCCAAAGTGTCCAATAGTTCGTTAAACATTCAAGGTTATTGTGCTTTTGTTAGGTGTAACATTGTGTTTGCTGGACGCGGTGTTAAGAGTGGGAACGCCAAGTTCTCCCCGTTATCGATATCAAAGGTTAAACCTGGCCCGCGAGGGCGTTACGACCCATTGGCGCCTCCTGCTCAATGTGTTGCAACTTTTTTTGGCTAAATAATTGAAAGATCTAATGATGGGTGGATGGGGTAATGATTTAGCCTTCACCAAAATTTGATGTGGTTTTAACAACATAAAACGGCGTTCTCCCTTCCACTCACAGCACCTGCTTTACTTTCCATCACCTGCATTTCACCCACAATGCAGCAGCAGCAGCAGGACGATCTTCCTGTGTCAGTATGAAGCTGCGCGTGCCCGGTTTAACTTAGATGTTCGGGTTTAACATCTTTAACTCTTCGTAGTGTGTGCCTTTATTGCCAACATGTGCCCTTTGTAGACCTATGCAGACTCTTTTCTATCAGAAGGTCCCGTTTCCTTTTTCAGCATTGGTATATTTATAGTGATATAGTAGATAAATAAAGCATTTTTGAAAGGATGCACTCTTGCCGTCCATCGTTTTGTCTACTTGGTTTTCTATGTTAAACATTGGCCTTGGATTAAAGTTTGGAAAGCTTGCAAGTGCTGAAAAGGGGACTTCAGTGCCGACTTCTGTGAATGGAAACCCACGTCTGACCTCATACATCAACTATTATTAAGCAATGTGTCACAGAGGAGTGAGGAGCACAGTGTTTCATAAACTCCTCTTTGGCACCTCAACTTTAATCTAGAAACATGCTGTACCCCAGCAGGAGGATTTAGATCACGTGGTGTGGTACAGTATGCTCAGGAAAAGGTAAGTTTGTTTCAGCAGGCTCAGATTTCAGCCAAATGGTCACATGTTTAACTACTGAAATCTAATAAAGCGTAAAAATGCCTGAGTATCGGGCCTGTGTCAGACAGCAGCGACGCCAGCAGCGAATCCATTTCAAGCAAGATCACGCTCTGGACACATGAACGTGGCCTGTGAACTCTCACTTGCTGCTGTTACGCACACAAGCACAACTTCTCACTGGAGAGGATTTACACGTTTATTTAACTCTGCTAAAGAGGGTTTATTTGAGCTCATATCTGTTAAAGTAACCAAGAAAAAGCAGAGAGAAGAAATGCTTTATGTCAGGCAGATCATGCAGACACAGTAAAAACAGTAAATGAAGCCTCTGTCAGGTTTTCTGTATCAGGACATCACAATAAACTGTCTCATCCTCATTAGATCTTAAAATTAAGTAAATACAAACAGCACTTGACATATTGCAGTGTGTCATTATTTATTTGACAAAAACTGAGCTAAAATGCAGAAGCAGAGGTAGACCCCATGATTCAGAGCCACGTTTAGCAGCAATAAGTTGAAGGAGTGTGTTTTCTGCCCTGTCTTCCCCAACTGGGCGTGGCAGATGGCTACACCTCCCTGAGTCTGGGCCTGCTGGAGGTTTCTTCCTGTTAAAAGGGAGTTTTCCCCTCCCACAGTCTCCTAGTGCTTGCTCAAAGGGGGTTGTTTGATTATATTTGAGTTTTCTCTCTATTATTGTAGGATCTTTACATTACAATATAAAGCGCCTCGAAGCACCTGCTGTTGAGATTTGGCGCTGTATAAACAAAACTGAACTGATTTGCATTACAAGTGTTGCTTCAGTTCACTGAGGTTTGAGGGCATTCACATTCCCAGCTCTCTTAAGGTCCCACTGCAGCCTTTCAGTTGTATTTGGATTGGGCTGGGTTGATTTGCATGCATCATTTTCACTTTTGATTAACCTCTTCAACACCATTACATCAACACCATAACGATCAATGCCCAACAGAAAACTCAGTCATCTCAGGTCATTAAAGGCCACTAAAGTGAGAGAAGTGCTGTAAACAAGAATACCCTCAGGGTTATGGATGGGCCTTAAAGATGGCAGCTCAAAAACAGCTTAAAAAAATATCACTGAGTCTTGGAGAAGAAACACTTTCACATCCTAAAAAGGAAAAGTTTGACTTCTAACATGTAAGCTGTCACAAAAACAGGCTCCAGACCCACCAGATGGCATTACAGCTCTGCCACAGAGATCTGCACAACTCAACAAAAACTAAAAAAAACAATATACACATAAACAACACAAACCACTCACCTTAATCACAAACAGCAGTCCAAACTCATTGAACTCTATCCAAAATACTATCCCAAACCCAGGATTTTAAAACAACCCAGACTTCCTTAAAAATAATTCCGATAAGTATAGATCAGCGTGAACCTAATTCACTTATTTCAGACGCCCCAGTGACACACAGCATATCATCTGAAAAAGAATGTAAGGTTTACTGTCAGGACATAGAAATGAATCATTTGGTTCTTAGCAGGTCTTAAAATTAGGTGATTACAACCTCAAACAAAAACATGGTATCTTACACTGTCATAATGTATTTAAAATGCAGAAGCAGTGTGTGAATAAATAGACCCCATGATTCAATAGCTTGCAAAAGCACTTTGGCAGCAATAATCTGAAGTTCTCTGTTTGACTGTATCCGTCTCTCACATTGGTGTGGAGGAAAAGATCAACAACCTTTCCAAGAAGATCCTTCAGACCTCTGTGTGCACATAGTAGGAGGGTCTAAACCTTTTTAATAGTGTCTAATGTCTTTGCCTTTCCCTTACAAACCTCAGTAATATAATACAGAGACTCTTAGACACAACTTTATTCTTTTTTTATGTTGGCTACAAACAGTTTTACAACAGTTTTATTGATCTGTAAGCATTAATGTATGATCCTTAAGCCGGACGCATGGTTGTACTTGTTAACGTTGTATCAAACTTGCATGTAGACAAAGCCTTTGATTGAATTATATTTTTATATTTATTCCTACTCTTAAAAACGCTGGAGGCCACATCTGAAAGAATACAAAATTAAACAACAACTTAATAAAATACTTGATTTCTGTCTGTATTGTGTTTAACCTCTTCATATTTTTCCATAGTGTAATTTCTTTGTAGAATCAGCTGCTTTGCTGCCAGCACCACACTCTTCATGTCACTTCAGAGTGCAGGTCCCAGGTCCTGTGGATGTAACAAACCCAAATCATCACCCTTCCACCACCGTGCTTGACAGTTGGTATTAGGTGTCTGTGCTGATATGTTCTGTTTTCACCAAACATGGTGTTGAGCATCTCCACTTTGGTCTCATCGGTCCAAAGGACGTTTTTACAGAAGTCTTGTGGTTTGTTCGGATGCAACTTTGCAAACATAAGCTGTGCTGCCATGTTCTTTTTAGAGAGAAGAGGCTTTCTCCAGGCGGCACTTAAAAACAGGGCTACTTGTTTAGTCTTTTTCTAATTGTAACATCATGAACTTTAACATTTAACATGCTAACTGAGGCATTGTGATAACACACACCTGAATGCTCCAGACCAGCAAACTGTCAAAACCTCTGCTTTAATGATGGTGCTCACACTTGCTGATGATCAGTCAGTACAGCGAATTTGATTAGTAGCACTTGGCTGCTACTTATCCTTTTAATTTCTCTGTAAGCGCTAAGGGTGCACTGTTCCCTTGCAGTGTAATATGTTATGTTTTATAGTTTGTCTAAAGTTACAATTTCCCTAACTTTAAGACCTGCTAAGGACAGATCTTTTTTTAATTACTATGACTGCCATTTAGAAACCTTAGCAGTCTTTATCATGACTTTACAGTGGCATTAATAATGTATGCAGTAGCAGCTTCCTGCACCAGTTTAATAAATAATGACACGTTTAGTGTACCAAATTATTGATCTGGTACTGAAAAGAAATACAGTTTTCCCACCAGCTCCAGCCCCACACTGTAGCTTGCATTCAAGGCTAGTGTATCAATAAAAGTTTAAGTGACTTATTATTTCCCAATAATAATATCTCCAGCACACCACTTTAGCAAGCACACGAATGCCTCACCTGCTTTATCGCTGTAAATAAAGGCAAAAGAAAGTCAAGCTTGTGTGTTATGATGTTGCCATCTGGTGGTAACTGCTCTCCATCATTTTCTGTTCAGACCAGTCAGTGCAGGATTTCAGTGGCAGCCATGTTAGCTTTAGTTATTAGTAACGCAGATTATTGTGGACATTAGTAATGAAAAAACATACATTATACACATATAAATAAATTTTAATAATTTAGCTCAAACAGGCAATTAATTTAGAATGTTACACAAAATACCCCAGTCTAGGCCTATTTCAAATTGTATTGTCATTTCAGGTGGAAGGACGGGAATAAATATTATACCAATTTTCTATTGATTTTATAATATGTATCATTTAAAATTAGTTATGTCTTATACTTAGTCAATGTTTTAAGCCAAACCCGATAAAAATCGCGTCAAAAAAGGAGCACATTTAAACAGCATCCAAAGTGCGTTTATTTTTTTATTTTTACTACAGTTCCCAGGATGCAGTGGCAGCATACGTCCTCACGCTGCTGTCGCGCGGCTGCTGCGGCTGCTTTCGCAGATTTGTAAACACAGCAGTTACGCTTAGTTGATCTGTAACGGGCGGTTAGGCCCATCCAGATGGTTGTGGCAGCTGCTGAAACGCGCTGCCGCTCTTGAACGTAGCCTCAGTTTATATTTGGCTTAAAGGAGACGCAACAAAGCGCACAAAATGGTTGTGCTCAAGGCCCGGGCGAATAAGTAGGTTTACTATAGCTTTAAGAAGGAGAAAATAGTGTCTGCTTCTTTAAAATTATATCGGTTTATTGCTGAATAGATAATTAAGAAAACTTTTCAGTTTCTAATCAGTATATATATGTATTTAATTTGCGACGAAACCAACTGAAAATGCACCACTGTTGGATAAAGGCCGCCTGCAATCAAAACGTCTTTAAAGCAGATGTGGTCCGTTTTTCCTCAGTTTGCAAGTAAACCTGCCTGACTTTAAGCGGAATCTGAGGTGGTCCTAAGTGTCCTCGCGGTGATGGAACCAGCCGGTGATCGAACCGGGAATGTAAATAAAGGTGAAGATCCGACGGAGTACAAGGCCGCAGAGGAGACCCCGGGCACCAGTACAGCTGGTACGCCACGGAGGGCGCTGAGGGAGCGGGGAGCGGGCCGCCCTAGGTCTGGCGTCACCGCTTCTGTAGCGGACGTTAACGGCGGTACGTCGAGCCCGCAGACTTCGGGACGGGTTTTAAGAGATAGGTCAACGAGGGCAGTACCGGCCTGGCTGAAAGACACCAAAAGCAGCGACGACGACGAGGACGAACCTAGCCCGGACGCCGGTGCGACCAAGCGGAGGAAAGTTTCCAACTCCAGGCGGAAGAAAATTTCAGAAGCTGCAGGTTCGGCTGAGGCTGCGGGAGACAGCCTTCAAGGCACAGAGTACGTTTTTGTTTTTTCTTTGTTTGTTTCTTTACTGAGTAGCCCTATTTCAACTCGGGCACCACATTTGATTATAAGGAGCCCTCCTTAGCTTGCACCTTATGTCGGTGAAGTCGGTTCCTGTCAAAAGCACGCCTTCATCGTGGCTCGTCCCCTTTCTGCTGTCTGCATGGGAAGGGTGGAGTAAAACTTACCTGGTTTTAAAGGGGGCTATATTTTAAAAAGTGCTACAACACAGAAATGCATTATCTTGTTAAACATACGATCGTGTGATGATGATATTGTGGTGCTGTGCAGGTGTGGAAAATGCGTCAAGTCAATGTTTTTCCCTCTTTCTGCAGGCAAGAGGACGCCAAGAAACCTGCCACAGATGCCCAAGGTAATCAACTGCATAACAGCCGCTTTATATCCTCCTTGTTCACTTTACATTTAAGTTTAATCACATGCTATTTACCTGTAGTTATGTCTTTGATTCAGACGGCGCTGATGTGTTCACTGGTGTCAGGCCTGTGTCACACTTTATGACACTTTTCTACACTCTCATTGCATGCTACCGCTCTCTCTCACTCCAGCCCTTCCCTCCAGACGCCCCTCAGCCCAGACTCATGCCAAGCCCCCATCTGGCAGGGCTGTCCACAGCTCTGCCAAGCCCGTGTGCAAGACTGAACCTGGAATGGAGAATCCAGCTGGTGAGCAACCTGTTGACAGTGAGCTGCTCTGCTTTAGCGTGGGGGCCTTTTTAACTCAGAGACCAAATCATGAAGACACACAAGAACCAAAGACATCTGGGCAATCGTTGTTTGTTTTGTATAGAACTTGCAAAAACATCTGGGAACATGTATCTCTGGTTATTGATTCCTTGTGGGGGGAAACATCTGGATTCTGTCATTTCTTGCCCGTCGTGATGCTTCCAAATAATTGATCTAGATAGAATGCATTTTTTTTTTTTTTTTTTTTTGTAGTTAAATTACTGTTTTATAAATGTTGTTTGTATGACGTTGCTAGTGGCTGAAAGCGCTTTTGGTCTCTTTCTCTGTCATGCAGCTGTGGAAGGAGAGGTAGATGATAAAGACAAGTATGAAATGTAAGTATACTTTTGGTGACCCACGATGTGATTCTTGCAGGCTTTAATGGCTCAAATTTGGCCACTGCCTCCTAATACCGCCTTCTTCCTCCCTGGAAGTCCTGTTCTGACCACTTAATTGTGGGCTTAAAACTTGAGCAGAGAGCAAACTGTGTAATTCAGTGACAAGCTGAACTGTCTTTCATATCAAGGAAAATCACTACTGATAAAAGCTGAGTGTCTGGCTCCGAACCAAATGACAGTCTACAAAGGAAGAGCCTGCAGTGAAGGGGCAACCTTTGAACATTTGGGAGGCTGTGCACTTTGAAGTGACCGCCTGGGGTCATATTGTCAAATTATAGTTCCACTGTAACTCCCTGTCCTGTTGGAGAGAGAATAAAGAAGCCAAACTGTGACCACACCACATCTTGCTCCCTGTTACTTTGTCCTCTTCCTCCAGAATTAAACTGAGGTTGAATGGGTTTCCATTTTACAGTTGAGGAGATCCAGCTCTCAGTGCAGGTGTGCAAGTCATCAGAAAGGGACTTCCACGGAGAACAGCTTGAAAGAGAGAATTAGCTTTCCATGGGTCATGAATCACTGTGTACATTAGAGTTTGTACCTCGGTTTTTAAAACGTCACATTTATTGCTCGTATTTCGTTGTGCACCTAATCTCAGGTTCTTTATGTAGGAAAATATGTTTTTCTAAAGATACGATTATGTCGTTTTGCTACTGGCACACTCAGTCTGAGGCTAAGTATAGAAGCAGCAACAGAAGAAATCAGCCTGACATGCCGTATGTTTACTCAGCTTGACTCTGGGTTTGTTCCCTCAGTTTAAAATGTATGAAAAAAAGAGTCAAATGTGTAACTAAGGAGAGTTTGGTCCTGTGTTTTTAATTACAGTGAAAAGAAAGAGGAGGAAAACACCGGCGCTGCTGAACCAGGCTTGGATGATGAAGATCCTTCTTTTCAGGATGACCCAGACAATCTCAACTACCAGCCACAGAGTCAGAGGTGCGCTTATGTCAAGTGCACCATTTGACCCGGTGCGGAACGTTTTTAGAAAAATTACCCAGTTTGCAATTTATTGTTTCGCTTTCAGCAGTGTAGAAGAAGAAGAGGTCCTTAGCAGCGAGGAGGATGTTCCCTTTAGAGACGACTTAAACGATCAAAGCTACGACCCGAAGGTTGAAAGGTTTGTGGGTGTTTTGTATGAGAGGGATTGGGTTGTTCATATGTAATTACTGTTTTTTGATTGGAAATTTTTCTCCTGTTTTATTTTTTAGGGATGCTCCTAAACCAAAGCGCAGAGCTCCTCCTAGAACCAAGGAGAAGAAAGAAAAGGAGAAACCACTGAAGAAAGAGAAGGAGGTTGCTGAGATAAAAGTGGAAGGCTCAGACAACGTAGAGAGCATGCAGGAGGAAGTAAAGCTTGAAGAGGAAGTAGTGGAAGATCCAGATGGACCCAGGAAGTAAGTGCAGTACCAGGCTGTGAGTGCATTCTAGTACTTGTAGTACAAGCCATGAGTTGATACCAGACAGAACTGCAAACACATCTACATATCCTCCATTCCTAATCAGTCTTGTTAACCAATCACTGAAGTCCAATTTATCCAATTAAAGCCAACACTGTTTTAAGTTAATGCTAATGTGTAGCCATGGCAACATGCTGGTTTTGCCAGACATGCTCCTCTGTTTGTCATTGGACGAGTTTTGGATTTTGGGTGCAGAAAACAAAGGAGCGCTCGCCTTATAGAATATCGCCATCATGGAGCACAGCTTGACATTAGCAGTAGTCGCTATTTTTTTTTTTTTTTTTTTTAGTCCTCCTGCAGTGTTCATTGATCTGATGCTAGATGAATCAGTAAACTCATTCAAGTGGATGGATTCAAAGGTCTGGACTAAGGCAAGCTACAGCATTTAGTATCCCAGAAAAAGGATTAGGTACATAGTGTAGAAATTCGGTATGCCAACAATACCAGTGACAATGTTGGAGAGAAACCCCCAACAATCAGGCAACCCCCTATGAGCAAGCACTTGGCAACACTGGGAAGAAAAAACTCCCATTTAACAGAAGGAAACCTCCTTCAGAACCAGGCTTAGGCAGAGGCAACCATCTGCTGCGACTGGTTGAGGAGTGAGGGGGGGGAAAGGAGAGTGTAGAGAGACAGGATCAAAACAAACTATGGCAGAGAGTAGGCAAAAGGTAATGACTTAGCACACAGGGAGAGCATCTGGTTACATTACAGGGTGAGCATGCTTCTCGAGCCCTTTTTGACCTACAGTGCTTGGCACAGTGCACAAGAAAGCATAGTCAGATGCTTTCAGTACTGATGCAACCATTTCAAATTTCAGACTTTGTTTTTTTGTTTACTTTGTTGCACTACAGCCTGAGTGATGACAAGGGTCAAAGTACAAAGTGCAGTGATTTTCAAGTAGTATGGTCCATTTGTATGCATACTGCATCAGTGAACAGTACATGCTTTGTAAGGGCAGCTGCATTGTGTACTGAATATAGAACGAAAAACATATGTGATTGGAAATGTCATCAATAAGACTCTGAGTCATTCAGTCTGCCTGTTTTAAAATACTAACCAGCTGCTCCTCCTTCTAAATTTAACAAGTGGTTATAAAACAAACCTCACTTCACAATGGCTTTGTGTTCACATATAGCAGAGCATGGCTTTGATTTCCCGGTATACACAATTATGTAATTTTTCTTTGTCCTGGCTGTGTTAGGAGAGGTCGGCGGAAAAAAGACGACAAAACCCCACGGCTGCCAAAGAGAAGGTGAAGTTGATGTCTGTGTTGGTGCTTCATTATTTGGAATCAGTCATGAACTTGGTATAGATATAGATGTTAAGTATAAGATACTAACTGGCTTCACTCACATAGGAAGAAGCCCCCAGTTCAGTATGTGCGCTGCGAAATGGAAGGATGTGGGACAGTGCTGGCTCATCCTCGCTACTTACAGGTTTGTAGCCCCCCCACGCATGCACGCACATACACAAAGCAGTAGTAACTAATCTGTTCTTTGCTTTAAACTCCAGCACCATATTAAGTACCAGCACTTACTCAAGAAGAAGTATGTTTGTCCTCATCCTTCTTGTGGGAGGCTTTTCCGCCTACAGAAGCAGCTGCTGCGTCATGCGAAGCACCACACAGGTACGCATGTACATTTGTTTTCAGAGGTTTATATCCACTCATCATGGGCACGGGTGTCATGATAATTTTGGGCTTTTGATGATTTCTTTGAACTTTTTTCTATTTTTTCTTAGGGTGGAGTGATTGTACCGCATACAACTTTAATGACTTTAAAAAAACAAAAATTGACTGTGAAAGTTTGACTTTATTTTGGATTTTCTTTGTTCCACACAAGTTAAAAAATATACAGGCTCAAATATAAGCATACACTCAAATCTTTTACTAAGTGTTGCTGAAGGTTCTACAGTGTATTTCAACTTGACAAGTCCAAAGCCTATTAACATCTCATTGGTTATTCTAATTGAGTACAACAGATACTTTTTATGCCGGCAAGAGGGTGCCGCTGACCAGAAAAGAAACAGCCCCTGCTCCAAAATTGACACCTTCAAACGTAGCTGAAATTTGCAGCTGCCCACATGGGCAAGCCAAATGGCTTCAGGAGAAATGTTTTATAGTTAGACATTTGGAGGAGTGAAGTTGAGACTTTGAAACCTGAGAATACTGTACCAACTGTCAAGCATGGTGGTGGTAGCAGCATGCTCTGGGACTGTTTTGCTGTCAGTGGTATTGGTACGTTGCACAAAGTGGATGTAATAATGAAGGAGGACTACTGCCACATTCTTCAACTTTAAGTCATCAGCTAAACAGATGAACTTGGACACAGTTGGGTGTTTCAACAGGACAATGGTGTGAAACCCACGTCAAAACTGGTTTTGGGGTCAAGAAAGCAGGCTAACATTAAGCTTCTGGAATGGTCTTCTCTAAGCCCCAACTTCAACCCAAATATTTGTGGACTAAACTGGGTCTGTACCAGGAAACCAGCTATTTAAATGACCTCTGCTAATTCTGCTAAGAAACATATCAAATATCCAGCTATTAGGCTTGTTGGTGGCTACCAAATGTGTTTAACTTGTTAAGGCACATTTAACAAAATGTTAGTCAGGGTGTATGTATATATTTGACCCCGTGTGAATTTGAGAAAATCCAAAATAAATTAAAACTTGTGCACCCAAGTCTTGTTTTTTAAAGTAATTAAAGATGTGTGCTGTACAATCATTCCACCCTGGAAAAAGAACAGTTCAAAGAAAAATCATTAAAAAGCTCAAATTACCAGAATGTTCATGTCCATGATGAGTGCATGTAAACGTCTGCTCATGATGGTATAAAACAATGCATTAGTTTCTGTGCTTATTTTTAGTTCTAATCAATAATGAAATTACATGGGGAACCCATCTGTAATTGAGTCTTTTTTTTTTAATTTTTTTTTGGGGGGGGGGGGTAACTAGACCAGAGGGACTACATCTGTGAGTTTTGTGCTCGCGCCTTCAAGAGTTCCCACAATCTGGCTGTGCACCGCATGATACACACTGGAGAGAAGCCCCTACAGTCAGTACTTCTCTGTTCACACGTTTTGTTTTCTCAGTTTATTTTCAGCTCAGTGGTTCATTAAATTTCTTGCTTCCTGGTGTGAATAGGTGTGAGATCTGTGGCTTCACCTGTCGCCAGAAGGCATCTCTCAACTGGCACATGAAGAAGCACGACGCTGATGCTACCTATCAGTTCTCCTGCTCTATTTGTGGCAAGAAGTTTGAGAAGAAGGACTGTGTGGTGGCACACAAGGCCAAGAGCCACCCGGAGGTGTTAATTGCTGAGGCACTGGCAGCAAATGCCGGTGCTCTCATCACAACCCCTGCCTCTCTCTTGGAGCTCCCGGGAAATCCTGCGCAAGCAGAGGTCACTGGCTTGGACGCAAACCAAGTTGGGCAAGATGGCCAGGTGGACCAGCTGGGCCAGGATGGGCAGCATGTGCCTCAGGTCTCCCAGATGGGTCATGTGACCCAGCAAGTGAGTCACCAGGTGGTTTTGCTGGGACAAGATCAGAGCCTCCACACCATGCAGGTGCCTGTGACAATTGCTCTGTCCCCTATCGACCCCCCATCACCGGCTGAGAACCAGCAGCAGAGCCAGCTCCAGCTTCAGATGCCCGTCCAGTTTGTGCAGACTGCCCAGCAGCCTCAGCAGCCCCAAATCCAACAGCTGACCCTCCATTCCAACTCAGTCGTGACCCAGCATCAACCGCAGCTCCAGCCTCTTCAGTCATACACTTCCCAGCAGCAGAGCCAGGGCCAGACACAAATCCTACAGATGACCTTCCAGCCTGTCAGCCAGTCCCAGACCCACATCCAGCAGATCCCCATTCTAGCAGCCTCTCAGCAGCTCCAGCCCCTGCAGACAGCATCCCCGAGCCCTCCTCTCATGTCCACTTCGCAAACCCAGAGCCAGGTTCCTGTCTCCACCAGCGGGGACAGCTTTATGTTGGACAATCCGGTGCTCTCTTCCTCCTCTCCCTCAGCCACCTCTCTTCAGCAGACAGAAGTGGTGGGGGAGGATGGTGTAATCTGGGAGCAGGCCGGGCAGGGGGAGGTCCTAGCCGATGGCACTGGGAGACACATGCAGCAGACCCTCATGTAAAACAAAAAGGATGCCAACAGAACGTAATCTAGAGGCAGTTTATGTTACCAGTGACCTGACATACTGTTTCACCACGTTTGAGGTAAATGTAGGCTCACTGGTATATTATGTAATGCTCACTCATCGTCACATTTGGTAGATTTTTAGACTTCGTATCAGGGAAAGATATGTTTGTATGTGTATGTTGTTGCCTTTGTACCTAACAGTCCTGTAACTAGCCACTTATGAGTTTTTTTGTGTGTGTGTGTGTGTGGGTGTGTATATATATTGATGAGGTCTTGTTGCACAGCTGTTGCTATTATGCAATAACATAGCATACCTCTTAGTAATATACAGCACATCTAATGTGTAACGTGCAGCATCAACAAAGTTCCTACTGGAATAAATCGGCTTAATTTATATCATGAAACACATGAGAAAGTTATAAACTCCATCACTGTATGAGTGTGTGTGTGTGTGTGGGGGGGGGGAACACTCATTTATTGTCCAGCTTTCCTGTGACACTTTTTATTTAACAAGGTTATAAATCAGCTAAATCTACAGAAAAAGACATTTCAAAACTTGGAAAAGACACCAAAATTTACAGATTGTGCATATTCCAGATTTTTAATGACATTAGTGCAGCTTTGAAGGAAGTGATAACCCCTATAGTTTAACTCTACAAGACTTTAAGGAGCCGAAATGTACCCTTGAACACTGCGACTCAAATGTAAGCCTATCAAATAACAGCAAGCACTGATCTGTCAATAAGATTTGTTTAATGTAATTTGATAAGCAAAGCTATGTAGAAACCTTATGTGTCAGTGGCATCTCTCTGATCTCTCACATTAGATTTGTGTTAGAGCAAACAGTCCACTTAAAAGTTGTAAATAAACATCTTAACATTTATCCAAAGTGTTTTTTATTGAATGACCTCTGAAAACCCTCCAGTTTCCTCTTTTCAACAGGAGCAGCAGCAGCAGTCCAGTTGTTAGAGCCATTAGCAATGTGGTTGGTGGTTCCAACCCCAACTCTTTGCATCCGAGTGTTTAAATTTTATTAGGCAGGCTCCTACTCTGTACATGGGATATAAGTAGTATTGAATCAAAGTGTCTGGAAGACATAATGTAACTAGAAGTGAGTCAGGACATATTGGCTCGCTCTCTGTTCCTTTGCATCGTATATTGCTTCATAGCTCTTTTAGGAGGAATCAAGCTGTCACTCAGTCCGACCCTCTTCTTCTTCACATGCTGCCCTTCTGGTTCTTCCTCTATTGTTTCCCTCTTGGACCTTCCGCCAAATGAACCGCCTCCAGTTTCTGGTGTCTCTTCACTCTCAGGTGGATGACAGTCAGTGGAGATGACTGGCTTCTGGAGGTCACTGTCATGAGCAAATTTACATTTGATCCCAAACCTGCACCTTCCATCTTTCCTGTAGGACACGCATATCCTTTTACCTCCTATCTGGGAGGGTTTGGCCTGCATGGTGAGGGGGACGTGCTTCTGCAGGGCGCTGAGCTTCTGGTCTGCTTGAGCCTTAAATGGGTTGGCAAACACGCTGCTGTCAGATGACGCATTTAGCGGTGGAGAGGGCAGTTTTTTAGAGGTGATGGAATTCAGCGAAGGAGTAGGCAGTTTGGAAGGGCGGGCTGCCGAAGTGGGTGGTGGTGAGGGCTCTGGATCCTCGTCCTCTGCCTCCGATTCACTGGAAGCTGAACCAGACTCCAGCAAAAAGTTGCGGGTCTTTTTAAAAGGCGCTTCCTCTTCACACGTTTTCCCAGAGCTTCAAGACGAAGACAAATTATTATTATTCCAGGCTAGCCGAATGGTGTTTGCGATACATTTATATTTTTACTCACCCAGCTTTGCCACTGTTTACATCCTCTGCAGCGCCATCGCTGTCGGAGTCAGAGGACACTCCGTATCCAACCAGAGAGTTCATACCTGTAACCGGAGCTAGAGCTCTGCCTCCCGATTAAAACGCGATAACAGTGTACCTGTGAATATACGAGGCAGGAGAGTTGTCCATTTTTCCTTCTTTAATAAACAAAATAAGGGAAATTGCTGTAAGGTTAGCTGCTGTCATTAGCCGTCGTTCAACGTTCATGTTTACACTGCACTGCCACCTGCAGGACAGGAGTGGTACTGCAACTGTGACGCCACTAACCCACAAATGACAGTTGACCAACACAGATAAGCTGCTTCTTTTTCTTCTTCCAGCTGCTCTCTTTAGGGGTCGTCACAGCGGATCATCTGCTTTCATGTCACTCTGTTTCTGGATGCTCCTCTATTACACCAGCCCTCTGTGGATTATCTTCTTTTCCTTTGCCTGGTAGGTCCATCTTCAACACCCTTTGTCCAATGCACTATCCTCCTCTGCACATGTCCAAACCACTTCAGCCTTGACTCTCTAACTTTATCTTCTAACTGCTGTCTCTCTTCACCTCTGCCTCCTGTCTTTTTGTCAGTGCCACTGTCTCAAAATCTTACATCTCATAGCAAGTATCACTACCATCTTGTAAACCTTCCCTTTCACTGTCACAAATCACCTAAAATCATTTTAAAATGTATTCTTTTTTTATCACGTTAGTGTGGTTATCATATTTTGTAATTCTCTCTTAGTTCAGTTTTTAAAGTGTATATTCACTTTTTATTGTTTATCAATCTATTCAGTGTTCATTGTCGACTACTTGCATTAAATGTGCGTATAAATAAAGCTCCAACTTGCAGAAAATAAATGATGGCTAAAATGACTTTATAAGCATGGTGACAGGATGTGATGTCAAAATTTCACAATTTGGTTATGATTTTCTTTTTAGTGGTTAAAAATCCACTTGACTGTTCATTTTCATTTCATTTTCTTGTGGAGAATAGTAACTGTAGTTAGATTCCTCGCAAAACAAGGCACCAGTTTGAGAAAATGTCAATGTTAGGCCTATGCACACTTTATTAGGTACACCTGTTTAACTAGGTTTCAACACCACTATCTAATCAGCTAATCACAAGGCAGCAACCCAGTCCATTTAGGCATTTTAGCATGGTCAAGAAAACCTGCTGAAGAGTATTAGAATGGAGAAAAAAAAGGTGATTTAAACCTTTAACGTGGTATGATTTTTGGTGTCAATCCGGCATTAGTAAGGCATACCCAATAAAGTGTCCATTCTATATAGAAAGTTAGATCCCAGGGCAGATCACATTTAAGTCTTTAGATGTGATCTGCCCTTTCTGTGGAAGTTCTCCTGAAAACTATTCACACTTATTTTTGCTCTTAGAATTTAATATTTAGGTTGTGGAAAAAATATTTTCTCTGATTTGTTTTTCCTTTAAAAATATGATTTGCTTTCTATGACTGTGCTAACAAAGTCGATGCTATATTTCTTGCGTAATTAGGTAATCCTCCTGTTAGACGTATGTGATTACATCATTAAAGTTCCACCTGATGATGTGACGAGCCGGAAGTGGCCTAATTTGGAGTGAGCTTCTGTCCTCGGACGCTGTGGTTAGGACGTCAGTCTCCATAGTGATGATGGGCACTTCTAGTTTCAGCTGTTGATTTTTTTTTTTTCGGTCTCTTATTTGTTATCATTGGGGAACACACACACACACACACTACTTAAATTTAGACTATCTCGGCTCTGTCACTACCAGTAAATCGGATAAGCTGCTCATGAATAAGTTGATGAGCTCCTCCTCACTCCCCTCCTCTCCTCCGCCCCCGCTTGTCCCGTTAAATTCCTCCAGTCAGGCATCAAGTTCCCCGGGGAAAGGGCGGAGATTTGGCCTTAAACTCTGTAATACAAGTACCGAACTGTAAGCAGAGGAGGTCGGACAAACCGAAGTGGTTTTACGGAAACCTCAGACAAGACTGACCCTGTGGCTCTAATTAACGCAGCGCTGAGTGGGAGCTGAAGGGCAGGCTGAAATGAGCCGTGACCGGGAATCCGGTGATGTCTTGATGAAGCAGGCGTGCCCGGGAGTATATTAGGGGCTGGGCTGCTCTGCTGCTACCACAAGTGAGCTCGTCTTCAAGTTGAGGTTCAATGGCAGGAAGGTCGACCAGAAGCATAAACGGCTCGGATGGGAGCAGAACCGCGCCAGCCAGGGCCGCTGCTCTAGCCGATCTGCTGCACTATGAGTGCTCCACCTTACTGGAACTCTTTGTGAGTATAAGAACTTATTTTTTCCCCCCACACTGGCTGCAACCTGACAGCAGGTCACAGTATGCTTTTAGAGTGAAAGAGAGAGAGAAAAGTCTGAGGAAGAGTGTGTGCGTGACAGAGAGAAATGGGCCAAGGTTAAAAGGAAAGTTAATAGATATTCTCTCTGTGTGTGCGTTTCCAAAGAGCTACACTGTCAAAGTGTGTGTATGTATGTAAGAGAGAGTACAAAAGGATGATGAAAGGGATGTGTGCAAGTGCAAGATAAGAAGGAAGAGAGAGAGAGAGAGTGTGTGTGTGTGTTTGAAATAGAAGGAAATTATGTCTAGGACAGCAGGGGGTAGGAATGCAGAGCAGAGAGGGGGTGAAGTTTCTGGAGTGACATAGGTGGGTGTTTTTGGCACACAGTCATCAATGCTTGGGCACAAAGCCTTCATCTCTTTTCCACCAGCTTGCCTCTCTTTGCCAAAAGGTGTGAGAGCGACTGTTTATTACAACTTCTTGGTTTCCTGCCAGTTTGCCTCATCCATCCTTTCATGTGGTCTTGCTAGGAGCAAGGGAGCGGCCGGGAACACTGCTTCACTTCCATCCATGTGACTCCCTTTATCGCCAATATGCAAGTTTACCCCCTTTTCTCCTTTTTTTTTTTTTCTCATGGTTTCCAGGTTACCTTCCAGTGAACATGTCATGTAGGAGTTGGACTTGTCTTAGCCTGTCACACAGAAATTTGTGTAGATTTATCAGCATTTTTTTTTTACCACGCCTGGAAAGCACAGACTCTGAAACAGATGTTCTTCCAAATCTTTGGCACGCAAGTGTCAGTAAATCAAATGCACACTATTGAAAATTATTTTTCATCGTGTTAATATCCCCAGGCACGCTGCCCCACTCTCTTGCACATTGGGTGGGAAAACCCAGGTTTGCAACATCAATTTCCTCTTGAGAACCACTTAAGTCATTTCCTTAGCTTATCAGAACTCCTAATACTCCATAAGTGCACTGTTTCTGGCTTTGAAAACACTTCTTGGTGTATCCATAACTGCCTGACTCACGCCAGGAGTAAATATAAATTTCCTTTGCTGACTTTCGAAGCACACAGGCCACATTCAGGCCGCTGTGTCAGGCTAGTTCTGACTTGCAGGGTTACACATTAATGCCTCAGTATAATGCCAGAAAGACACCAGAGGCTTCTGAAATTCATCATTCATTGAAGCATTAAAGCTGAGGTGACAGTAATCCTGCAGAGTGATCCAACAACATCACCAGTCTCATGATCACGTCTGTAGTTCGTAGTTCTGAGAATTCTTTGGATAATAGGTATAATGAAGAGCAGGGGCTCCCTCACCTTATCCTGAATCGTTATTAGATCATTTCTTATATTGTCAGTGTCAGAACTCTACAAAAGTCTTTAGTCATCACTCATTTTTCCTATTTTCTTTTCAAGGAGCCAAACCTTGCAATTTTTTTAAAAGGTGGTCTTAAGCAGATAACTAGCATTGCATCTCTAGGCATTTTGTTACTAGTAGCCTGTAACAAAACCATTTGTGCACCAACAAGGTGATTCCCAAAGAGCTACTGGCTGAACACTCGGTACATCTTTGCACAGTGTGCAGTGTATCCTTACAATTTGACTAGACAAGTGGGGGAGAAAAGAAGAGGTAGCAGGCCTAAAAGACTGTCTACAATAGATGAACAGTAACTGAAAGTCATGTCCTTATGAAATACAAAACAGCCCAGCAAAGACAGGGCGCAGGACCTGAGAGATGCTCCTAGCTCCTCAGCTGATCCACCTGCTATTTGTCAAAGCCTCCTCTGAAATGGTCTCAATGGAAACATATGCAAGAACTTGACTTAAAATGAGTGGCAACAGGTCTCATGGAGTGATGAATCCGAATATGAAATTTTTGGTGAAACTGTCAGTATAGTATTAAAGGTAATTGGGGAAAGGGGTACAACTCGGCCATTTGTGTGTTTTACAGATGGTCAAGTGTCTACAGCCATCTGCAAAGCACGGTAGCGGCTCTGTTATGGTTTTGGGCTGCATATCAGCCAGTGGTGATGGAGATGTTGTCAAAGTCAATAGAATTATGAATGAAGAAAAGTAACAGCAGATTTTGATTCACTGTACCACAATACCTATGCTTTGTAGAAAGTGTCTAATTGGCCTACTTCAGCATAACAATGATCGCAAACACACTGTTAATGCAGTAAAAGTATACCTGGATTAAAAATACACACAGTGGAACACTATCAGTCATGGATTAGTCCGGACATCGACATCGGTGAGGCAATGTGGGCCATCTTGACAGAGAAAAGAGAACAGAACAAACAGCAGCCAACATTGAAAGATGAGCTTTGGTTCTCCAGGCTTCTTGAAGGACATTCATTCTTAGACTACTTAAAAAAAATACAAATAATTGGTTGGAGTTCTATATTTAGTTTAGTGAATATTTTAGAATATTTAAATCACAGTTTCAATTCAGTTCAGTTTTATTTATATTGCATGAAATCACAACAACAGTTGCCTCAAGGCACTTTACATTGTAAGGTAAAGACCCTACAACAATACAAAGAAAACAGAGAAAACTCCAACAATCATGTGACCCCCCCCCCCCTTTGAGCAAGCGCTTTAGTGACAGTGGGAAGGAAGAACTCCCTTTTAACAGGAAGAAATCTAAAGCAGAACCAGGCTCGGGGAGGGGCGGAGGATTCAGGGTACCCTGAGTTAAGATCCAGTCTTAACTATAAGCTTTATAACAAAGGAAAGTTTTAAACCTAATCTTAAAATTTGGGATGGTGTCCGTCTCCTGAATCCAAACTGGAAGCTGGTTCCGCAAAAGCCGGGCCGAAAGCTGCAAGCGCTGCCTCCCATTCTACTTTTAAATACTCAGGAACCACAAATAAGCCTGCAGTCTGAGAGTGAAGCGCTATAATGGGGTGATACAGTACTGTAAGGTTATTAAGATAAGATGGGGCCTGATTATTCAAGACCTTGCCTTCGCTTCTATGGTGCGTCTGTTATTTTAACCTTTTACTTGTTTACTTAGTAAGTCTTTACTGGAACTGGGCTGAGTGCAAATTCCACTATAATAGACAATGTGACAGCCTTTAGTAAATGATCCCAAGCAAATTCCTTTTGCATTAGGAGGAAATCCCTGTTGCCTTATTGTCAGTGGTCCTCTGTAAAGGCCAAATTTCAGTTGAATGTCATGACTTGCTGAAAACAGTCCCCCACTTATACTACTTTGCAGTTCCCCCTTCTTCTATCTCCATCTCTCTCTCTCTCATTTATTTTCTTTCAAAAAAATCTCACTTTTGTTACAAAGTCTGACACGTTTGTCTTGCGTTTCTCTCTTTCTTCCCCAAGAGAAAGAAGGAGAACTTCACCGAGGACGTGGCTGACCGTCGTATGGTGTCTGTCCCTCCTCCTTCATCCCAGCTGGATACCAGAGACAAACTCTGGCGCATCCACTCGGCGTTGCTACAATGCCAAAAGTTGCTAGAGAAAGCTGTTGCCAAAGAGGAAGAGGAGCTGGGTGGTGGGAAGAAGGGCGAGTATGAGAACAAGAGGAAGCTGGTGAAAGAAAGGTTGCCGCTGCTCATACTTAGCACTGGAGAACTCCTCAAAGCTGCTGAAGGCACGACTTCCCTGACTCCTAGTGTGGAGGGCTTGGAGGTAGGTCCTGATGTCACCTGAGGTGTTAAAGGTAAAGGTGAAAGTGTTGGACTGAAATTAAAGCATGGTTTACGGTTGTCTCCTCTTGTCATTGGCAGCTAAATGTCCCAACCAATCTATTTGACCTGAAGCTCTGGGTGTACCGGGTCTACAAAGAGGTCAACTACTGGAGCAAGACGGCTACCAACACCTTGAAAGACCTCCCCTCGGTCATCGTCAAGGAAAGGGCGAGGACCACGCGGGCCAGGAACAGGAGAAGCACTCGGAGATGAGATGGAGACGTGGGAAGGATCGATGAGGAAGGAAAAAGATTAGGGAGATAAATGGCGGAGATTGGTGAAGGGGTGAAGGTGATGAGAAGGTGGTTGCAAAGCAAGGGGTCCAGTCAACGTCAGGAACAAAGTGAAAGACGGGAACAGAAATAGAAACAGCCAGCTGCAAGAGACAGATTACTACTGACACAGGGAGATGAGAAAACTGGGTTACTGTTGATGAACCAAGGCTGCAGATATATATAGAGAGGAAAACACCATGCTGTGACATTTATATGGCAGAGTGTAGTACATCTCTATTCTTTCTTTCTTTCTTTCTTTCTTTCTTGGTTTAGGCTTACATGTGCCACTCCTTCCACACAGCTGAAGCGATTTCCTTTGGATGCCCTGCAGCACACGAAACATGTGATCAGCAATGGGCACATTTAATTTATATTAGCTGTAAACACTGTGGCTATCATAACATGCATCTTGGAGATGTTGAGTCCATGAAAGAAAAAAATATGCTAGCAGCACCCTCTAGTGTTTACATAGTGCAACTGCTTGGAGTCCTCCTTTTCTTTCTTAATTTCCTTGGTAATGTTAAGTATCTCAATTTAATATTATGTTTGTGTTGTTGTTTTTTTGAGCACTTTATTAGCAATGAAATAAATCAGTCTAAGTTCGTGAATGAATCGGGCTCTAAAGCAGGAGTATAGCATAAATATTCTATACTCCTAAAAAAGCCAAAAGTTTGCAAACTCGCGTTATAAAAAGAAACGACGCTTTAAAACCTTAACACAAATAATTTGAGGTGCAATTTTTATTTGTTTTAATGCAAAAGTAGCTGTTTTACATGATCTACATGCATCAGTTGTACGTTACAACAGGCACGCGGCTCTTTTTGACTGCGTCTGCAGTCACATACACAGTAACTGGTTAAATTGATCACGTATCAGATAGTATCAGAGTCAGAAGCGATGCCCAAATCCTACCTTACCTGTCTGTCTAACCTGGACGAGGCTGCTAATTAAATTAGCCGAAGACTCAGATTGTCTTTAAAGATGCATGAAGGCTCGGGGTGAGAAACAGAGAAGATAAAGTAAATGGGATCCTTTATAGGGAAGTCTTGCCTAGATAGGTACTTATCCATAATGACGTGGAGGATCAGTTAGACAGAAAGGCTGATGGAAGAGTGTCAGCAGGTATTTTACAAAAGCACTCTTTTTATTCTAACGATGAGGGCACCATTTATATTTAAACTGTTTATAAAGGTTTTCTTCGCTTGGCTCTGTGCTTGCTGTGTTTAGCATCTGTGGGCTGGTTAACTGACAGCAGGTGCACTGGGAGTAAACAAGACCGTGTGATGTTCGGGGCACCTCGACTGTTCACGGGCTTTTTTTCAACTACATTTTTGTACCGGAAGGAGACCTAAATGCGTTTGAAGTCTGATTAATTTCGGAGATGAAATGTTGCCACTGAGAAAATGAGATCTACTCAACCTATTGGCTTCATCTGTTACTCGCACACCAAACAGCACAAAATCATTCTGATTATCTGCTTTGGAGTTTCAGCAGTGTTTTAATGTGATTCACTATTAATGAAATATGGCTGCTGTGTACACTGTATGGGTTGGAGATGTAGTTTATGTTTCCTCTTGCTCATTACTCTGTCATTACTGCTGCTGGAGCTCACAAGGCTGACTTTTCTTTTCATTTATTCTCTGTCTTCCGTTCTCAGTTCTTTAAATTTTAGAGGTTTGGTTTGAAGTAGACCAAGAGCCATTAGAGGTTAGAAGAGGTGCGTCAAATTTGGCCAAAAACTAAAGGACAGGATGTAATTTAAAAATAAGGGTCCAGTTTAAATAACGCAGTCCTTGCAAACAAGTTCTTTATAATCCAGTATAAGAAACGGAATAATTGTAAAAGCTGGCTTTTTACAGTGAAAGAAGGCTCTAGTTAAGGTTGGCAATGACTGCGTGCCCTCTGCCTTGATAGCTGAAAGGGAAATAGTCAGTTTAGGCAGCACATTTTAGAAAGTATTGCACTGACTTCAAGTTTCAGTGGCTTCATATTTAAAACTTTTATTCTGTCTGTGCCGTTCCTAATAATCTGTCTGATATGGACTGACATACCGCTACATTTAGTCTTTCCTTTGTTAACATTTTCATGGAAAGCACCGTCGTTACATTCCTCACACACCAATTGTTTTGTTTTTGTGTATTCTTAAGATTGATTGATTTTCTGTTTTACACTTTTATCAGTGTTTGATCTTTACAAATACAGTTTGTCACACCACAAAGAGCTGTCTTTCTTTTTTTAACCTCTGGGGGAGACCAACTGAGCTATGGGTTAAAACACAGAGGGAGGATCGGGTTACCACCATGGCTTCATACACAGCAAACATACTGCAGAAATAGTGCATGCTGTAAAGATTGTAGTAATAAAGAATGTATGATTAATTCCAGAAAGTTGACTCGGTGCAGTTGCATAACGGTCAAAACAAGCACCGTGTTTGGAGTGGGGAGTCAAGGAGGCCATTTCTATAAAAAGGGGGATGTACACATTTTAACCTTCCTGCAGGGAGCCATTCCCCGGCTCTCTGTGAAGGGTTCACATGGACGCTGATCAGTGGTCATCAGAGTCTGTGTATGTGTCTTGTGGTGGGACAGGTTTTGATCATTAATGCAGCTGTACTGTTTATGAGGTTGGAAGAAGTCACCTGGATGAGTGATGAAACGTTTTTCACACTGAACAACTTCCTGGGATTTCTTTAGCTGGATTAATGCGCACGCATTTAAACAATGTATGAGCAACTTCCTTTATCTCTGATGGTCTATGAAATGATGTACTCATCACTTTCTTTAATGTTATTGACATTTGTTTCTGGTCAGCCAACAGCAGCTGGGAAACAAGTTAGTTTGAACACTGCTTTAACACTGTAAACAAAAAGTGACATATTAAAACTGTCTTCTGCAATGAAAACATTCACGCCTTGAATTTTTTTAAAAGTAAACTTTTAGATATAACATTGCTACACTGAGTTCTGACTTTATGACATTAAGCAGACCTCTGTAGACATTTCTTGTCAACTTTTCTCAGTTGACAAAGGATGATAGGGAGGGCTGTAGGTAGGCTGTAATTAAGGGATACTTTCCTTATCTTTTATTAATGATTCTTTTCTTGATCTTGATCTTGATCTCGGGTCTTGATTTTATGTCTAAAAAAATAAAACAGAAATGGTGAAATTCCAATAACACTTTCTGCGGACCATGTTGACATATTTAAATAACTTATTTCAATGCAAACTCAAAAAAATCCAGTGCGTCTTAGAGTGCTGCATATATTCACAGGCCTACTTTTTCAATTATTTAGAACATTAAAAACAAACAAACAAAATATTAATATTTTCTTGAAAAAAAACATTCATCAGAGTTGCAGATGCTAAGATTTCCCCTGGGATTGAACAGAATCGACTGGATTAGAAATGAGTACATCGGAGGGTCAGTTTAGGTCGAGGGATAAGTTAGAGAAAGACTCCAGGGATGTTTGGACATGGACAAAGGATGTTGAAGATGGAGCTACCAGGTAGGAGAAAACGAGGATGATCTCGAAAAAGATTCATGGATGTAGTGAACAAGGAGTCGCAGAGGGTTGGCGTGACTGGAGAGGATGTTGGGGATACAGTGAGATAGAACCAGATGATCCGCTGTGGCGACCCCTAAAGGGAGCAGGTAGAAGAAGATGAGTATGAATTTGGTGCCACTTCTATCAGGTCCTAACAGGAAACTCCGGCCAAAGTTCACACAGGCTCACCAAAATTGGATCAGAGTAGGGATGGGTATCGAAAACCGGTTCTTGTTGAGAACCGGTTCCCACTGTTTCAATTCCTTGGAATCGTTTGCCATTTTTGCAAACGATTCCCTTATCGATTTCAGTCGCCCCGAATGATGTCACCACGTTGCGGAGTGTCGGAGGGTACCTGGCAGGAAACACGGCGCCTAAGCGGCTCAAACGCTTAAAAGTTTGTTTATACTTTACGAAAACGAAAGACAACAGGGCAACTTGCAATACTTGCAAAGTAGATATTTCATTAAGGGAGGAAACACTATGAATATGCAAAAGCATTCGCTCACAAAACCGCTCCGGACTCGTGAATCTCAACCCAGCAGCAGCAGCGGTAACGTTTGCACGTCATCTCCCGTTAATGCGGCAGGTAAATAATCAACTAACAGTGCATATTATGTTAGCGCGATCTGCCTTATTACAAAACCTGCCATTACTGTGCATTTAGGTGACCATGATGAGACAGACAGACAGAGTCTGGCTGGCGCTCGCTGGCAGTTGTCGCTGCAGTCTACCGGTAGCGTCTCTTTTCAGGCCCGAATGTCACCGAGCAGTGACTAAGTTTGTGGTCAAAACCTTGCAGCCATTTGCCACAGCAGATGGTAAGTGAATGTGTTTAATTGTAGGCAGGGACATTACTGGATATTCTTGTGTAATTGCTACAGAATAATTTATGTTATACTTTGTTATTGCTACAGAAGAATATTTATTTTATTATTTTACGTTTATAATTTTCCCCGGGGACCCTGTGACACCCCATTGAAGAGCCGTAGGCTGTGGATCTTTTAAGATCTCACTGTTGGGTTTGTAAGGCCATGTTACTCCTAAATTTCTATCTTGTTGAAAGAGAAGATATAAAACAGTTCTAAGCTAATTGACCTTAGTGTTCTCCTTTTTAAAAACAAGAATCGATAAGAGAATGGATAAAGAATCGAATCGTTAAACAGAATCGAAAATGGAATCGGAGTCGTTAAAATCTTATCAATACCCATCCCTAGATCAGAGATTATAGAAACATTTCCTGGTTCTTTGACTCTCAGTTTCTCTTGGGCCATTTGGATGGTCTGGTCAGAATTTGGAGTAAACAACAACGTGAAAGCATGGATCCATCCTGTCACATATCAGTGGTCCAGGCTGGTGGTCTATTATTGCTGACCACATCTGTCCTTTTATGGACAGAGTGTACTCATCTTCTGATTGCTATTTCTACAGGATAACACACCCTGTCAGAAAGCTCAGATCATCTCGGACTGGTTTCCTGAACATGACAATGAGTTCACTGCATTCGAAAGGCCTCCACTGTCACCAGATCTCAATCAAATAGCAGCTTTGGTGGAACAGAAAGTTCTCGTTATTCATACGCAGCTGACAAATCTGCAGAAATTGTGTGATGCTATCATGTTAACATGGACCAAAAACTCTGAGGACTCTAGAGTGTCCAGCACCTTGTTTAATCTATATCGTGATGAGTTAGGGTTGTTCTGAAGGCAAAAAAGGCGTCCCGCCTGGTACTAGCAGGGTCTACCTTTGATAAAATGGATGCTGACTGTACATCATCTAAACAGTAAGTCTCAAAAAGCCGAAAGTGAAATCCCGGGGAGGGACTGTCTGACAGATGAGTCAAAGTTTGCCTCACCAGGTTTGTTACCATGATCTCTTTCAGGTTTGCCAAAAGCAGCCTCCAGAAGTCGCTGCCGAGCCTTGTGCCTGAGTATGTCAAACATAAAAACCCAGGATTATGTGTAAGAACACTATAATCTGGAGTTTGCCAGTGCTCGGTTAATTAGTGATTCTAAATTGGTCCTGCGTAAGCATGAACAGTTGCTTCTCAGTGTGTTAGCCCTGTATTGGACTGGCAGCCTTTCCAAGATGGTGTCACATGGTGTGGGCTCCAGCAACGCCCTCCCACAACCCTAACTGGATAGGTGGTCAGGAGTGTGGATGGATGGATGTCTTTATTTCTTTTTACACTGAGTTTACATAGAATGAAATGATCCATAAAATACATTTTCCATACCATTTATTTCAATTTGAGCTACAGTAAGCTCACATCATTTACACTATTTTATGTCTAAAAGGGGCTTTAAACAGCTTAATAGAAACCAGACCTCCTCACAGTGGGAGTTTGAATGAAAATTTACAGTACCATTCGGACAACAGGAACTCTAATTTGACAAACTCAGTACTGTTTTAGTTTAGCTCCCAGTTAGGGCCGCCATGACTGCTATACAGCAGTTACATCATGTGGTAATACATGGTGGAGAAAAAAAAAATCAAAGCACAGTCTTTTGTTTATAGTTTGGTGTAAAAACTACATATTTTTTTTTAAAAAGTTACTGATCGGATTTGTGAGGGTGTGTGAGTGGGCTGAAGCAAATTGATCTTGGCTAAAATTTCAGTTATTTCTTTTACTCGTGCTACTTAACAACAGATTGGTGCACAAATGTTGGTGATGAGCAGTGTGCGTGTGTGTGTGTGTGTGTGTGTGTGTGTGTGTAAGAAGACAACGAAGAAAACGTCTGCTATTTTGCATTTTGAATGTGAACATTATTAGGGAGGTTTTCAGTGCGTGTGTGTGCCGATGTTTAACTGTAAGAAAAAACAGGACGTGCGTTTGAGCAAAAGGGTGTGTTTTTGTTTATATGTGTTTATGCATATGTGCATGTGCGTGTATGTGTTCATCTTCTCGTTTGTGTGTGTGTGGTTGTTAGGGAAGGAGTGGCAGCCAGGATGCCTGTGGAAGGGGTGTGTGCGTGTGTGTGCGCGTGCATATGTGTGTGTGTGCAGAAAGCAAGGGAGAAAATATGTGTGTGTGTGTGTGTGTTAGAGTGTGTGTTAGAGTGCGTGTGTGTTACAGGGAGAGAGAGAATGAGTCTGAGATAGGAAAATGTGTGTGTGTGTGAGTGTGTGAGAGTGTGTGTGTGTGTGTGTCTGTACTTGTGCGCATGTCTGTGTGTACTTGCACATCCGTGTGCATTTGGGTGTATGTGTATCTGAGAGAGACAGTGAGATGAAAAAAGAGAAGGGGAGAGGGCAGGAGAGAGAGAGAGAGAGAGAGCAAGTGTGTGTGTGTGTGTGTGTGTGTGTGTGTGTGTGTGTGTGTGTGTGTGTGTGTGTGTGTGTGTGTGTGTGTGTGTGTGAGTGTGTGAGAGTGAGAGAGAGAGAGAGAGAAAGAGACACAGACAGGGAGACAGACAGAGAGACAGAGAGGGAGGGGAGAGAGAGCAAGCAGGAGACAGAATGTGTGTATGGGTGTGTGCTTGTGAATGTGTGTGCAGTAGTGTGTGTATGCCTGTGTGTGTGCAGTAGTGTGTGTATGCCTGTGTGTGTGCAGTTGTGTATGTGTGTGTGGCTGTGTGTGAGTGAGAGAAGCAGAGCAAGAGAGGGAATGTGTGTGTGTGTTTATGTGAGTGAATGAGTGAGTGAGTGAGTGAGTGAGTGAGTGAGTGAGCGAGCGAGCGAGTGAGTGAGTGAGTGAGTGAGTGTGGATATGTACGTGTGCGTGCGTGCATGTGTGTGTGACAGAAAGAGTGGGGGAGGGGTGTATAAGGGAGACGTGTACATGTGTGTGTTTGTGTGAAAGGAAAGAGGGAATGTGTGTGTGTGTGTGTGTGTGTGAGAGAGAGTACGCCTGCGTAGGAGGGAATGTGCGTGCACTTGTGTGTGTTTGTGTGATTGTGTGTGTGCATGCTTGTGTGAGATGTGTGTGTGTGCATGTGTGTGTCTGACAGAGACGGAGGGGGAGGGGTGTGTGCGGGGAGAGCTAGGAGCAAGCTCTGCAAATGGTGTTTGTGTGTCTTTGTGTGTGTCTGCATGTGTGTGTGTGTGTGTGTGTGTGTGTGTGTGTGTGTGTGTGTGTGTGTGTGTGTGTGTGTGTGTGTGTTACAGCAGCACAATATGTGCCTGTGCTGAATGAAAGGGAAATGAATGCAGTGTGTGTGCTGTGGAAGAGGGTGTGTGTCCTTTATTGGAGCTGTGTGTGTGTGTGTGTGTGTGTGTGTGTGTGTGTGTGTGTGTGTGTGTGTGTGTGTGTGTGTGTGTAGTTTCTAAGGGCTGTATAACTGTGTGTTGCTGTACATGTGCACAGCTTGCACGTGCTTGTGAATGTTTGTCTTCAGTAAGGATTGTGTAGCTGTGTGTGTCAGCGTGAGTACATATGTGTGTGCTTGCATGTTTGTGTGTACGTGAACACACGCACACTTATTGGAGGTATTGGTGCGGGTGATGAAGTGTTCATGATAGTGTGCACACGCAAACAGAGCAGAATTACAATTAAACCCAACTCATTCAGCTCCCAGATCTCCATACATTTCCTCTCACATTCTTCTTCTTCTTCTTATCTTATCTCAGCTCTGCATCATCTTCTAGCCTCTTGATGACTGTTAAATCCTCCTGTGTGTCTCAGGAATTATACTCTACCTGTGCAGGATCTTCATCATTGTCTGTAAATACTGGGAAGTGGCACTTTTCATTTTTTTAGAACAAACTTTTATAAGTCTGGTTTAAAAAAAATGTTTTCATCAGTGTTCACCGGAGGTGCTCATGCAGGTTAACAGGTGCAGACGAGATGCAGCTGGCTTGTTTGTGTTAACTTCTCATATTTGTTTAATTTGTTTGTGATGTCAGCTTCGGTTCTGTACGGCAATTGTGGATAAGGGATCTTGTATTATTAGCTGGTTAGCCCACAGGGCCAACTCATGGAGCACATCCAGCCCAATTTCATTTCAACATAAAGCTATTGGCTAATAAGATCTTATTTTCTGTGAAAAAACGTTTAACTACACACCCAATTCCCGAGATGTCCACTCATCCATCTTCTGCTGCTTATCCAAGTAAAAACACCTTACCTAGGAGGTGCCTATGACATATCTTGGTCAAACTCAAACTACCTTAACTGCCTCCTTTTGATGTGGAGTGGGAGCCCAGCCACCCTTTGGAGGAAACTCATTTCTGTTGCTTGTATCCATGAGCTCATGAGGATAGTTGAGAGTGGGAATGTAGACTGACTGGTAACACTGGATTTTTACTTCTGTGTTAAATCTACACTGTGAGTATGTTGACACTGTGAACCCTCCTGAAACCCTACACTTGAACTTAACGTGCACTTCCCTACAAATGCAACCACATGTCGCCGATAAAGGCGGCGAGCGCAGGTGCTGAGCTTTTGCAGACATATGACCATTAAAAACATGACATTAACTTATCCACCATTTAGGGCCTCAGTCAGTCATGCAGGCCTGCAGACTGGTCAGCAACCACCTGTTGCTAGAAAAAACATGTATCCTCCAACCGTTTGGCAAAATGCTCTTTGTGATTGCTTTGGTTGTCAGCATGTTGCAGTTTAAATGAAAGTGATGGTGTTGTCTACACAACACCAGCTACTCTCTGAGCTGTAGTGAAACTGTGAAAAATGTGACACAAACTGGAAATGAAAACTGTTTGCCTTTAAAGTAAAAGTTGCACTTTTTCAAACACATTAGCTGCAGCACTTGGACATAGTCTTCTCCATTTCCAATTTACGTCGCCTTAATTTCAAATTTTACAACCAATCGGCTAGAAGTTAGCTATTACTTGCAGACAAACATAAAAAAATTGCAGGCAGTTGGAATCTGGTAGCAACCAATGCCATCACTAGGTGGTTTCTAATGCAGCACCTTTCAAACAATTTCCCCTCCACCTCCATCAACCACTCTAACCAGCCAGGGAATACATGTTTCCCTAGCAACCGGTGGTTGTATCACATCCAGTATGGCGGACTACTCTTGAGCAATGTGCAGAAGCATGATTTAGATGTCAGTTGATAGTTTTGCTTTCACGCTCATCTCTCTCTTCACTACAACACACGGATATAGCGTCTGCTTCACTGCAGATGCTGAACTGATCCGTCTGTTGATCTCCTGCTTCACTCTCCCCTCATTCATTCACAAGACCCCAGAAACCATACATTTAAAAATACCTCTCAATTTTCACACACTGTAAAGAAAGTAAGTCAAAGAAACGACCCAGCATGTTTCATTGGGCTTATCTATTCAAGGACATGAAGTATTTTATCCTGTAATTACAAAAAAAAAATATCTGTGAAGTCACAGAAAATGTCTCTGTTCTTTACTGGTTAAAAAAAATAAATTCTATTTTTAATATCAGGGAAAAAAGGAAACTAATACTGACAATAAAAAAAAGTTTTCGCTCTTACCTTCTTACTTTGTCATATGACAGGTCATGGATTAGGTCTTTGTGAAAAATAAGAGAGTAAAAGTGAAAAAAGAGGTAAAGATCAGAAATTATTCTTTGAAATTTTCACATTTTCTAAAGACATCAACTGGGCGAGATTGGACCGATTGGTGGGCTGGTTCTGGGCCACGGGCTGCGTGTTTGACATCCTTGGATTAGGCTTCTTGTTAAACTGCTGCAGCTGAAGACATAACCAACTATTTCAGATTAAATCATGCTTTTCAATAAACTATGTAAAAGGAACATTTATTTTGAAATCATCAATTCCTGTACATTCCTTACATTTTTACTTCCCATATTTGATGGTTTTCTTTCTTTTTCCCTCGTCAGGTTCACACGTTCTCAATCAACTGAATTTGCTAATGTTAGCACCAGGTTAAGCGGTCACATGAAGGTGGTTTTGACCCTGATAAAGCAACCCAGGGTTCATCCACCTAGCTTCGAGCATGTTCAATAAGGGGTGGTTTTGGCAGTACTTGGCCAGTCACTGGGAGCAACACATCTGATTTTAAATCCATCCATCCATTTTCTTAGAAAAACATGATGAGGTTACACACATAAAATGGTAAATGGCCTGTATTTATATAGCGCTTTTGTAGTCACTAAGGACCCCAAAGCGCTTTACATATCCAGTCATTCACCCATTCACACACACATTTACACACTGGTGATGGCAAGCTACGTTGTAGCCACAGCCACCCTGGGGCGCACTGACAGAGGCGAGGCTGCTGGACACTGGCACCACCGGGCCCTCTGACCACCACCAGTAGGCAACGGGTGAAGTGTCTTGCCCAAGGACACAACGACCGAGACTGTCTGAGCCGGGGCTCGAACCGGCAACCTTCCGATTACAAGGCGAACTCCCAACTCTTCGCCTTGTAATCGGAATACAGATTGAAAGCAACACAGCTGCTGCAAACAAACAAACCAATGGTATGAATGCCTGTAACAGGAAAAGCACTGTGCAGTAGTGTAGTATAAGAGTGCTATATGAACATGTGAGTGCTTTAAGTGCTTTGCTCAGTAAGACTGCAAAAGAGCCGCTATATTAACAAAGTGTAAAACATCTGAAGCTAACAAAGAGAGCTGTTGAAAACACCAACTGTGCAAGTTAACAGAATATCAGTGCTCAGGAAAATTATTCCGTTAAGTTAAATGTTTAGATGTGCTGTAGATGTTTCAGGTTTTATTCTCTCAGCTACAGTCTTGGCAGAGTGAGAGAAAAGAGGCTTATTCTACATGAAAACTTGATATAAACATGGATTTAGGATCATATATTAATGCTTATAGAACAATAAAAAGGTAGCAACCCCCTGCTGCCTGCTCATTGAATCCGAGGGGCCCTCCAGAAATGATGATGCTATTTTCTGGAGAATTGCTTGTTTAGGAGGTGATGTCATACCTGTTGATCTCTAATCTCAAGCAATCTGCTCCAGAGTAGGTTAGGTCTACAGGGTAAGTTACCATGGTGATGTGTGGAGTATGTAAAAAAGTGAACAGCCTTTAGCTTTAACCCTGGGTTAACGGTGAAGTTACATGGATAATCCCAAATTGTGCTTTATAGTACAGGAATCAGCTTCCTTTTGTGTTTATAGACAGTGCAGACATCCAGCCATTCCTTGTTTTTTCCCAGTGATTTCCTACTGGAAGTTTTGTCCCCAGTTCTGACCAACCAGTTCTGAGTTGATAGTGTTTGTGCTCTAGTTTGATCTTTTTTTGTGCCAGAATTTTTGGCATGATTTTTGCTTACTCCCTGCCACAATGTGTTTGAACCTTGAACTTAAACAAAGTGGTGGGCTTTTGGATTTCAGTCACATGAAACCTCAAAAACAAAACAATCAAAGCACTGGACATCAAAACAACAGAGTTTTCAGTCTCTAGCAGAGACGAGTTTTCATTTTACAAGCAACCAAGGATCTTCACACAGCATGGGGGTAATCAATTGCCAGTGTGCTTGTACAACTTACAAATGGGCATTTTAAGTATTCAAAAATTAAGCTACTTGGCTCAGACCACTGGGGACTTTGTATGCAGGACTACTTCCCCCCCCCAGTTAGCTAGGCTAACATGATATGTTTGCCACAAGAAAGGAGCGGTATGGCAGTAATAGTGCCGACGCAGACTACATACAGTCAGCTCTATGATTGGCAAGAGACCCAAAACACCAACAACAAGGCAAAGAAGCAGACAAGCTCCCGTTATATATTAAAGGGGGCTTATTAAGCGAATAAATTAAGTGATTAAAAACAATGCATCCCATGGCACAGGTGCACTCATAGAGGATATTATATTTGTATCATCAGCATGAAAGCCCATGTCGGTACAGAGTTTAATCAGTATTGATTATCTTTTAGATGAAAATATAATATTAAATTAGAAAAATAACAGCTGAACGCAAAATCCCATCTTACACAAACCACCAAAGCTCAGCGGGGTTTATAGAAATGAACTGTTAACTGTCTCAGCTTAAAACAGGCAATCTTCCTCATCAGGCACTATGCAAATCACCATGCACACAGCTAACGGCTAGTTTAGCGCTCTGAGTTAGGGGGTAGTTTACTTTGGAACTTTCAGTTTGTCTTCACTGATGCTGAAATAAGTCATGGTTACTTCTTGTCACAATAATGAGAGAATAGCATGATGATTGATAGAAGGCCATAACTGCACCATCTCCAGGAGCAACTGCTGCACTGTAACAACAACAGTTTAATAAACTAGCAAATTTAAAAAAACAAAAAAACAAAACTGTTACACAATCGACCATGTGGCTGAAACAGATTTATAGATCACTGACCACTTTATTAGGCACACCTGTTCACCTGCACCTTAACGCAAAAATCTAAGTGTTTTTGTGTGTGCACATGGCAGCACCTTAATGCATTTAGTCATGTAGAGATGGTCAAGACGACCTGCTGGACTGAGCATCAGAATGAGGCGGAGAGGTCGTTTAAGTGGTGCCAGACGGGCTGGTCTGAGTATCTCAGAAACTGCTGATCCCCTGGGATTTTCCCACACAACCATCTCTTGGGTTTACAGAGAATGGTCTGAAAAAGAGGAAAATATCCAGTGAGTGGCGGTCCTCTGGGTGATTTTTTTTTATTTTTTTGATGTCAGTAGTCAGAAGAGAATGGCCAGACTGCTTCAAGTTGATAGCAAGGCAACAGTAATTCAATTAACCTCTCATGACAACCGAAATATGCAGAAGAATATCAGAGAATGCGCTTCATATCAAACTTTGAAAATGTTGTACAGCAGCAGAAGATCACACCAGGTGCAACTCTTGCCAACATTTCTGTTTGATTGTAGGTGCTTTACCTTACAATATAAAGCACCTTAAGGGGAGTTAAACTGAACTGAATTAAGAACAGGAAACTGAGGCTACAATTCACACGGGCTCACCAAAATTAGACAATAAAAGATGGGAAAAAATGCTGGCTGGTCTGATGAGTCTCGATTTCTGCTGAGGCAATTTGGCCCACTTAGTACCAAGTGAATGCCATTTAAACAGCACGGCCTACCTGATTATTGTTGCTGACCATTGATTACCACAGTGTGCCCATATTCTGATGAATGCTTCCAGCAGGATAACACACCATGTCGCAAAACTCATATCATCTCAAACTGGTTTGCTGAACGTGACTATGAGTTCACTTTACTGAGATGGCCTCCACAGTCACCAGATCTCAATCCAGTCCTTTCCACCACCTTTGGGATGTGGGAGAACGTCATGGATGTGCAGCAACTGTGTGATGCTATCATATCAGTATGGACAAAAAATCTATGAGGAATGTTTCCAGCACCTTGTTAAACACTATCATGAATTCTTCAAGTGTCCATTTATCTTAGCTTCTCTGGTGATTCAGTGATCTCCATTTTCTTTAAATCAAACACCAATTTAACAGATATAAATCAAGATAAACCCGGACAACACCTAAAATGTATGCAAAAATGTGTTTTTTTAATTGAATTAAAATTATAAGATATCTTTCACTCATATTTTAAAGCTTACACCACATATGCGTGATTCTACAGCTGTCATGAACCATATGAAATATAATATCAAATAACAAAGCTTTATATATAGAGCTTTTTCATTTGGCTTGTCTCTACCTCCAAGCGTCTCCATTTACACTTTTACTGCCAAGCATCTGCACATTATTCTTTTCACTAACACTGCATTCAGTTGATTTGTGCTTCTGAGATTTGCAGTTATCTCTTTACATCTAGCTGACCTCTTTTTGTTGGACTAAGTCAGAAGCTCGACCCTTTCCCTCCTCTTGTTACCGTCCCTCCCACCTACAACACTACAAGAAGAACCATGAGGATTTCTGGTAGCAGTCAAAATATGAAACATCCTTGTTTCAGAGCCACATTTTAAAGCGATGTTACTTCAGTAAACTGCCACTTTTAAATACAGACGGAGCAGTTATTTGCAGCATCCTGCTCCCACCAGGATGTGCACATTTCACCTGTGTGTCTTGTGTGTCACAGGGGAAAAGACTTCCGTAGTGAGCAGTGCAGGATGCCCGACTAGACTGGGCTCAAATGCATAAATCAGCATAATTAATATTCCATTAAATTTTCATATATTTAATGAAAACATAATTTAAGAGCTAGGTCTAATCTCCTTCCTTTTTACATGTGCTGGTGTTTGGCAAAAATGGAGGATCATCCACAAAGTCTTACTCAATGTTTTTCTATTGCTGAATTAAAAAGACTTACTAGACTTAAACTTTCAATTCTAACATTTTACATATTCTGGTAGCTAAAAAAATGACATATAATCCTTAGCAGATCTTAAAATTAGGTAAATACAACAATAAATATGACATTTTAACAAAAAGCCAAACTGCAGAAGAAATGCATGAAAAACTAAGTACATGATTACTACTTTAACAAGAATTAAGAATGTGCGTGTAGCATGATCTTATGATCATAGAGAATTAAGTGTCGATGTCCATTAGTCTACAAAGGGTTATAAGGCCATTTGCAAACAATTTAAAGTTCAACATTTTGCAGTAAGAATGATTATCTAAAAGTTGAAAAAACACTTAAGACAGTTGCCAATCTTCCCAGGAACGAACATCCCAGTAAAATCAGCCCAATTACAGAGCGTGCAATGTTCAGAGAAACCTCTCAGACTTTACAGATTTTATAGTTAGCATGTTAAATGTTAAAGTTCATGACAGTACATTAGAAAAAGACTGAGCAAGTACAGCTTGTTTGGAAGGAAAAAGCATCTTCTCTCTGAAAAAAGGCTGCGTCAGTACAGCTTAGGCTTGCAAAGATGTATCTGAACAAATAACGTCAAGACTTCTGGAACAATGCACTTTGGACAGAGCAGACCAAGGTGGAGATGTTTGGTCAGAATGTACAGCACCACGTTTGGAGAAAACTAAAAACGTCATATCACCACATACACCTCATATCAACTGTAAAGTGGTGGAAGGATGATAATTTGGGCTTGTTTTAGGCACCTTGCGGTCACTGAGTCAACCATAAACTCCTCTGTATACTAAAACATTCTAGAGTCAAATGAGAGGCCATCTGTCCCACAGCTAAAGCTTGGTCCAAACTGGATCATGACACAGGACAATGATCCCAAACATAGCAGCAAACCTACAACAGAATGGCTGAAAAAGAAAAGCATTGAGGTCTTGCAAGTCATACAGTCAAAATCCAGATCTCAACCTGACTGAGAGGCTCTTGTTTATCTACACTTATCCTAACTATTTTTAAGGAAGTGTGGATTGTTTTAAATCCTGGGGTTGGGAGGGTATCCTGGATATAGTTTTGACTGTTGTTTGTGATTAAGGTCAGTGGGATGTGTTGTTCCTGTGTATATTGTTTCGATTTTGTTATGATGTGCAGATCTCTGTGGTAGAGCTGTAATGCCATCTGGTGGGTCTGGAGTCTGTTTTTGTGACAGCATTTATTGTGTTATATGGTAGAAATCCAGCTTTTCTTTTGTATGATGCAGGAATGTTTTCTCTCCAAAATTTAGTGATGGATTTTTGTGTGTGTTGCATTACAAACAGTCCGACCTGTTGTCTTTGAGGGACACCCATAAACCTGAGGGTGTTGTTATTTTACAGTGGTTTGTCTCACTTTAGTGACCTTTAATGTCCTGAGATCACTGAGTTTTCTGAGTGGGTAATTAGTAGTAGAGCTCTAATTTTTATTACATAATTGCGGCTGCCTTTTATAGTTTTATTTAATTTCCTCGGAGAAACGTTCAAATAGGTGCTAAATAGCATAGCTTTTGAACTTTTTTAACATTGACCATTATGTGTTGGTGGTGGTGAAGAGGTTGGTGAAGAGGTTGGTTAAAATACCTGCCTTATTGTAGAGTCCAGGTGATGCATGCAGATCTTTCTTCTATATTAGAGAATAAAAATATCCATCCATCCATCCATCTTCACCCGCTTTATCCGAGGCCGGGTCGCGGGGGCAGCAGCCTAAGCAGAGAAGCCCAGACCTCCCTCTCCCCAGCCACCTCCTCCAGCTTATCCGGGGGAACACCAAGGCGTTCCCAGGCCAGCCGAGGGATATAATCTCTCCAGCGTGTCCTGGGTCTGCCCCGGGGCCTCCTCCCGGTGGGACATGCCCGGAACACCTCACCCAGGAGGCGCCCAGGAGGCATCCTTGTCAGATGCCCGAACCACCTCAACTGGCTCCTTTCGATAAAATACTGCCTGAAAATATATAAAACTATCCCGGAGAGCTTCAAAGTAGGAGAAGCTGCTAGTTTTAAAGGTATATTCCCACTGAAGTGTTGTTTATTTAATATCTTCAGTTTTACTTAACATAGAAATTCTTGGATAAATAATCATTGCTGTAGTTTGTTTTACAGACACACACGTCAGTCTCAGTTATGCACTTGCCAAGGCTCATGACTGCATCTTGCACAACTGTGACGCAATCATAATAAAATCTGTCTACAGACAGACAAAAATCTAAACACCCACCAAAGTACTCAAAACAGCCTTTGTGGCAGTCTCTGCTAGAGTATGTAATCCCAGGACCACAGTTTGGAGTGATGACACACACAGACACACAAACTCGGAGTCGCAGAGCGAAAGCAAAACCATCTAATCTGCCATCGAAGCAGTTAGACAGAATCAACACCAGCTTCGTGTTCAAAGCCCTCATCACGAGCAGCTCGGTATTCACAGGTTCTGTGCCTCTCCACTCTGTGTCCTCCAGGTGAGGTTAGGTGTCAGGAGCTGCTTAAAGACAAACCTGCCCATAACAAAGGTTAAGAGTAATGTCATGTCACGCAGGATTTGTTTTTGTGATCTGCTGCAGAAGAAGATGAACAAATGGCGAAAACGAAGGATGGCTTACGTGAAACAATTTGAGCACATCCTCTTTTCCTTCCGGGGTGTGGCAGTGCCAGGTAGGTTTTACCACGGATTTCTCACATTTCCCTCCTCCATTTTCATGCTGAGTTTTCAATCACAGGACAAAAGCATTTGCTTTTGCTTCTGCTTTATTTTCTGAGAAAAATATGGCAGCAGATCTCCAAATTCCTCTCTAACTGTTATCGCTCACAAATTTACTTGCAACAAGACATGAGGTGGCACACGTTTCATTTCATGTACCCAGTGAATGGTTTCAGTAGCTGATGATAGCTCATTGTGGGAGTTAGAAGGGAAAAAATGGTATTCTTTATGTCCGTCTTGATTGAATTGATGAGACATATGATGAAGAGCAATAAATTAAAAAAGGCTAAACAGCTAACCTCAATGGACTGAGATAGGCCTATGTTAGGAAATGTTGTACAAAAACCTATTTATATTCCTTTAAATCATTTAGAATAGAAAAACAGCGTCATGTTAGTCAAAACTCAGGTCACAAAGCTCTTTTAAAACTTATGAGCTTTCTCTTTGTCCCTTTTTATTTCATCTCCCAGATGTGCTGATGTTTTTGCATACCCACAACTGTGATGCAAATCACGCTGACAGTTCGTTGTGCAGTTTTGGAAAATATCTTCACAGCTCCAAAATAATGATTGCTGCTCACCCTGTGAACTTTGCTAGTGCTTATGGCAGGCAAAAATAATCCAGATTAATACTTTGGTCCACCACATGGGTCTAAATGACAATTAATTAACTATTAAAATGACCTAGAATATTGAATTATTCTCTATAATAATATGAAATTAGAGGTTTTAATATTTAATTTGTTATTATCTTTTGATTAAGGGTGGGTCAACCAGTAAAGACTGCTGCATGACACTGAAGCAGAGAGATTAGCCTGTAAAATACTGACAGCACAATAAGCTCATAAATGATAAAACAAGCAAATAATCATAATTTTTAAAAAGTCGACAAGAAAGCAAAGAAAAGCTACCTTGTTGTCAACGAGCATCATATGCACAGTATGTTACAAAGACAAAAATGATGAGGAATAGTTTTACACTTATTTTGTTTGACTGGGCTCAGTTGAATGGACCACATACATACGCCTCTGAGTTTACTATCACCATGCCGTTTACATGTATCAGGCAATCCCTCCCCCGTGTATGCTTGAAGGGAAGTAACGGGTGACCTGGCATCAGAATACAAAGAGCCTCATAAAGACTTGAGATAATAACATAATCTATATTATTGATCTTATTGAGCAAAATGTATTTATGTTATAGAACCTTTTTCTTCCATTTTACTTACTTACCATTTGGTGCATTAATAAATTGTTTCAACAGCTACAGCTCAGTTTCTGAAAAAAAAGAAGACATTTTATAAAATTTAAATAATAAACAAATCAACCAAAAGCTGTTTTTAAATGGAAAAACATTAAATAAGGTGTTGATATTGAGAGTATGAAAGTTTGCATTAGTGGACACAGTGAGGGTGTGGTATACCATTAATTGTAAATAGTACATATAATTTTTTGAGCAACATATGCTGTCATCTATTAAAAGTGTGGTAAAATGGTCTACCTGCAGTCCAGATAGGTCACCCAGTGAAAACATCTGGAATGTTATAAAGTGGAAAAGAGAAGTTAGTCCCACAGCTATTAAACAACTAAGGTCAAATGTAAATCAAATGCTTGGAATTTGTTGCTAAAAGAGTTGATGCAACACAACATGCCACTGTTCAAACTTTTAAAAATGAGTTTCTAGCATCATGGATCCATCCATCCATTTTTGTTAATGTTTAACCATTTGGCATGGAGAAAGGAGGGATTCTCTCTCAGATATCATAGGGTGTAAAGCAGGACACACCTTGGAGAGGTCTTGAATCCATCAGGCTGTAACGGTTTGAAATTTTTAAGTGATTTAAAATGTGCTGCATTATGTTTTTATTTAGTTTGCACAGAAATTAAAGCTGTCTTTGTCTACATCTTGCCTCTTCATCTGTTACTGAGACAGCACTAGTACTTTAAATGAATGTCACACAGGACAAAAATTGCAACTTTGATCAAATTTGTCCAAAATATTAATATAAAATATTAATAAAAGAAGCTCAAGAAAACTGAGAACCAATAAAAATGTTGTTTATTTAGTTTTCAGATGGTTCATTTACAGTGGAATACAGATTATGTTAATATACCAACACACATTTCAGCAGTACTTAAAGTGCTATCTGCTAATCAAGCTATGAGTCTTACACAGTAATGTGTGTCTCTGTGTTACAAAAACTGTGCAATAGCTTTGCAATGTCTATGTAATTATCAGTGTTTAATAACTCAGTTCAAAAATATGCTATTTGGTGGTTATTTTGAATGAAATAATGTTAAATTAAAATGGATGTCTCCTTCTTCAATTATTTACCTAATTATGACTGACTCGCTGCATTGTGTTTTCATTATTTATGAACTTTGTGGACAATGTATCGTTTTATTATGATGTGAAGGTCGTCCAACAGAAATCTGTGCAAATTAGAGTAAAGGAAGTATCCAAACATTTGCATTGTAGTCTTATTTCCCCCAGTAAACCATCTCTCTCTCTCTCTCTCTCTCTCTCTCTCTCTCTTTACATATATATATGTATATTAGATTTATATTACTTTCCCCCAAATATACCTTATTAATTATTTTACACAGGACATATACATGGTGATCTGCCAAATAAATAAATAAATAAGTAAATACACTGATACAGAAGCCAAGTTAAAAATGTCTAGTTGAATGCCAAAGCATGGATTCAGAGATGATGGCATGTGAAACCCCAGCAGACAAGATAGGATTTTATCATGATAAGTTTATCTTAGCAATCACCTTTATTTCTGCTGAGACTATAGCATTATTGTCCTAATAATTACATTTAATAATATCTTTATAAATATAACAAATACCAGTTACACTTTAAAGGTCATATTATTATTATTGTTATTGTTATTATTATTCGTAATAGTAGTAGTAGCATTATTATTAATCCATTCAGAAGTTGGTCACTTTGCAGTATAGCTTCTTTTGTAAACCCGTAGATAAAAAGGGAGTGTAAAAGTGAGTAATGTTATGTTATGTTTTCTTCTGTTTGAATAAATAACATGAAACTATATTTTTCTTTTAATTTATTTTGCAATTCTCTCGTTTCAAGAGCTAATCACGCTTCTGAGAAACGGTCTACTTTTTCATCTGCTTGCTGGGCGCATCCATTTTCCCGTAGGGGTGGCCCACTTCACCCTATTTAGTGAGCGATACGATATTTAACATTTTCTTATTGTGAGGAAATTTAAACACTAGTTTAGTGAAATCGTGTCTTTGTGCGTTGTTTGCCGACTGGGGAGCCGTGACAGACCACAGCAAGTCGTGTTTTAGCAGCCGTCGCACCCCTTCACCGAGCCGCTGTGGGAGCGTCTGGAATAACCTTGGTGTGAGCCAGTTGAGAGGCTGGAGAGGAGAGCGAGAGGCTGAACGGTGAGGCGGCCGAAGATCAGCGATTGCTGGCGTGAACATGGCGGAGACTGTACGCTCACTCTTCGAGTACCGGGACCCGCACAGCCTGGATAGCGACGGAGAGGGAGTGAAACCAGCACCGCCACCACGGGGGTGAGAGAGCCCGTTAACTATGACATACAGGCTTTTAATAGTTTAAAAAAGAAACTGCTTCAAGATAGTGTTTTCCTACCCGTGACAGCTAGAGTCGGGTGGGTGTGTGCGCGCATGTACGCGTGAGGGTGTTTTGATGCAAGTAAAGTTACAATTACAGGTCATTCGTCGAGTTTGTCAGTGAGTGAACGTCCACTTGAGAGAAATTACACGAGAAACTCGCGTGTTTGTTTCGTGCCACCTTGTTTTTTCCAGCGTTAACTCCACCTTACAAAGCGGCTCCAAAGAGGGGTGTGCGCGTGTGCGTGAGCGAGCGTGCGACTGTTGTGTCTGACAGTGAATTTACCCACTGAAGAGGCTGTGTGTGTGTGTGCGATGAGTGACAGAGTGAAGAATAATTAGCACAGACACACAGTTTCAGCTACAGTAATAACGCATGCATCACACACTTGTTACTTTTCCAGGTACACGGGGGAAAGATGGAGGTTAATAGTGCGTTCTGTGTTAGAGTGTACATAACAAAAGTTTTCAGCACCACAATCCCACTGCTCACTGTCACAAAGTTATAAAAATGCTGGAATTAGTGTACTGTCAAAGCTGCCCTGTGTGTATCTCTCTGTGTAAGTGCGCGTCCGCGCCTGTGTGTAGGGCGCGCTCTCGTGTGTGTGTGTGATTGTGTGAGAGAAAGACACACACACACGCATAGGGAGGGGAGAGAGCGTGAGAGAGAAAGGAGCAGCTCTGTGTGTATATGTGTGTGTGTGTGTGTGTGTGTGTGTGTGTGTGTGTGTGTGCGTGCTAGAGCAGAGGAAGGAGGAGGGAATGTGTGTGTGAGGGATGGGAGGGGGAGAGAGTGTGTGCGTGACAGTGTGTGTGTGTGTGAGAGAGAGAGTGAGACAGAGATGAGGAGTGGGAGGGGGAGCACAGTGTGCAAGGAGTGTGTGACAAAGAGAACAGGAGTGTGTGTGTGTGTGTTTGGTGGTTGAGGGAATGAGTAAGTGTGTGTATGTTGGGAAGACAGGGGTGTGTTTGAAAGAAGAGAAAATGTGTTTTAAATGTGTTTTTCAGAGAGTGTGTGCGTGCTTTGTGTGTGTTGTTGTTTGTGAGTGTGTGTGCGAGTGAAATAGAAAAATAGAAACTAATTTGTTTGTGTGTGTGTGATGGGGGGTTAATAGAGAGTGGGGCATGAAAGGTGTGTCTACGGTGAGGCACAAGAGAGGGACAGAGACAGAAAGGATTGTGAGACTGTGAAGGACATGTGTGTGTGTGTGTGTGTGTGAGTGTGTACGTGAGAGGAGCATATAAAAAGTGTATGTGTGTGTTTTGGTGTGTAACTGTGTGTGTGTGTGTGTGTGTGTGTGTGTGTGTGTGTGTGAGAGAGACAGAGATAGAGGGGAAGTGTGTTAGAGGCACAGAGAAGGGGAGGGGAGAGTGTGTTTGCGCATACGTGTGTGTTAGGAGAGTGGGGGAGGGAATGTGAGTGTTTGTTTGTGTGTTCATGTGTGTGTGTGTGAGAGAGAGAGAGAGAGAGTGTAGGGAAGTGTGTGTGTGTGTGTGTGTGTGTGTGTGTGTGTGTGTGTGAGAGAGAGAGAGAGAGAGAGCAAGCACGAAGGACTGTGTTTATGTGAAACCAAGGAGTGTGTGGGTTTCAGTGTGTTTTTAGTAGGGATAACAATCACATGTGTGACTGGTAAAGAGTGTGTGTGTTGGCTAGTTGTTTAGGATTGTGTTAATTGTGTATGTTGTCTTAAGAGTAAACATTATTTTTGGGAGGTGTGTGTGAGAGATGGTGCAGAAAGTAGTGAGGGAGAGAAAGTGTGTGTCTTTAAGAAACTGAGGTGTGTGTGTGTTGGTGATGAGCAGAGGGTGGGGCGGGGGGTGGGATGGGGGTTAGAGAGGGAGAGTGTGTGTGTGTGTGTGTGTCAAAGAGGAGAAAGCTAGAGAAGATGGAGGGTGTGTGTTGCACACAGAGAGACAGCACACAGTGAGTGAGTGAGTGTGTGTGTGTGTGTTTAAGAGAGAGAGAGCAGGAGAGAGAGAGAGAGAGAGAGGAAAAGAGAAGGGAGGGTGTGTGACAGGGTGAGGATGTGCATGCGTGTGTGTGTGTGTGTGTGTGTGTGTGTGTGTGTGCATTCACTTGCATGCGTGCAAGCTTTTGAAACAGCAGGGGAGGGTGAGTTTAAGTGTGTGTTGTGTATGTGTGTGTCTTGGAAACTGAAAAAGAAGGCTTGGTAGCTGCATATGCTGCGTGTGTGCGTTTTCTGTGTTTGTGTATTTGTTCTGGTAGGAGAGGTGTGTGTGTGTGTGTGTGTGTGTGTGTGTGTCCGTCTGTGAGTGTGTGTGTTTGTTCTGCAGTCAGTAAGAAAGGGAGGGGTGTGTGTCAAGGGGGAGACAGACACAAGGTTTGTGTGTGTGTGTGTGTGTCTGTATGTGTGTGTAGCTCCTAGACAAGGGCAGTATGTTTGTGTGTGTCATACAGAGGGAAGGAGAGTGTTTATGCATCTACTTTGTTTATGAAAGAGGAAAGGACAGTGTGTGTATGTGTGTGCATGCTCAAAGGAAAAGTATGTTGATGTGTGTGTGTGCGTGTGCCTTGTGTGGGTGGTATGGTATATGTGAGAAGGGGGAGGAGTGTGTGTGTGTGTTTGTATCTCTTTTATTATTGAGGATTCTGTGTGTGTGAGTGTGTGTTGGAGAGAGAGAGAAAATATTCTGCATGAAGGACAGAGTATACGCGAGGCTTTATTGAGTGAGTTTGTGCACGAGTGTGTGTGAGATTGTGCGTAATCCAAATGTATGTGGAGCGCAGAAACAGTTGCGTGACAAGAGGTTGTGTGTGTCTTTGCATCTGCCAGCACACGTAGTATTTGTTTGTTTGTGACTGAGAAAGAATAATGGGTCTGATGGAACATGTGTGTATGCATGCCGTACAGTGGAGGAGAGAATAAATTGTAGCAGATATGCATGAGTCTGAGAATCTGTAATGTACAGATTGAATGTGTGCGTGCTTGCTTTTGTGTGTGTGTAAATGAGGGAAAAAGTGTGTGTGTGTGTGTCAGAGATGGAACATGAGACTGTGGGTTTGGTTATTTGAGAGAAACTGAGCGCTGGGGAGAGAGAAAGAGTGTGTGTGTGCTTCACTGAGCTTTCCTATGTGTGTGTGTGTGTGTGTGTGTGTGTGTGTGTGTACACATGTGAGCTTTGGCGAGAGGGGGAGGGGTATGTGTGTGTGCGTGCATGTGAGCTTGGCTAGAGAGAGAGGATATTTGTGTGCACTTTGTGTGTATGTGTGTGTGTGTGTGTCAGAGAGTGAGTGTGTTTGCGTGCCTGTAAGCCTGAGAGGGAGGGGTGTGTGTGAGTGCATGTGTGTGAGCGCCTGTTTGCGTGCCTCGGTGTATGTGTGTGGGTGTGTGTGTTTGTGCATGCATGTGGACTAGGGAGGGGGAGGGATGAGTGTGTGTATGTGTGTGTGTGTGTGTGTGCGCACATGTGGACTCTATGAGCTCTGTGTCTGTATGTGTGCTCACGCATATGTGGGTCTTGAGTATGGACTTGTTTGTGTACTTGTGCATGCATGTGGGTTGGCGAGGTGTGTGTGTGTGTGTGTGTGTGTGTGTGTGTGTGTGTGTTGGGAGTGAAGGAGGGAGAGAAGAATGAGAGAATCGATTGAGAGGGTGAGACAGGAATGGAGGGAGATATCGAGGGGTCAACTCGCCGAAGAAGTGGAGGTGAGACAGATTTGGTTGGCGAGAAAGTTCCCAGAAACTCAGTGAACCAGAACTGAATACACAGGCAGATGCTCAGAAGACCCAAAATAATCCAGCAAAATATAAATGGAGAAAAACTTTGGTTTTCTGGGAATAAGCTGCTAACCTGTTGGGAAGCTAAACCTGTCTGTCCCGAGTGGTTTCTGGCAGTATGTAGGCATCACTGCAGAGTCCCCAATGACTGCAGTCATATTCTGATAAGCTATAACTTCATCATGCTGTTGTTATTCTCACGTTGTTATTTAATCATCCGGTTTAGTTACCAAGTATCAGGGGTGTAACGATATTTGCTTCTTTGACTTTGTTTGCTTCAACGCGCCCTGCGATCCACATAATTGCTGCCTGAAACTGCACCACGTGAGGTCAAATTGAAGCGTTTTTTTGGGAGCGCACAAGCTGGTTTTTTTTTTTTTTTTTTTTTGTGAAATACTGGCTGTTTGTCAACTACAGCGTGAAAGCAGAGTTAGCCATCACAGCCGGGCACATAAAGTGCGATTTCTACTCATTTTTTTAGTACGTGTTAACTCACTCCTCATTTTAACAAAAAAAAAAACCTTCCTGTACATCCAGAACCTGCAAGTTTTCTGCAATTTTTTAAATTCAGTTTTATTTATTTAGCGCGAAATCACAACAGCGGTTGCCTCAACGGGCTTGATGTTGTAAGATGAATACTGTAATACAGGTCAGTGCAGTATAATGTATTGTGACTCCTTAATTAAATCACAATCACAATTATTTTGGTCAGTATTAAGATCAATGGAATTTTTAGGAGTTCTCACTGACTTTGAAAAAATAGTGGATTTGTTCAAATTTCAACTATAATGTAAGCGAGCTAAACTGCTGCAGCCAGGGAATGAATTTGCAGGTACAAGTAAAGGAGACGGCAAAGCGCCACAATAGTCGTTTTATCTCACTTATCTTGCTTTCATGAATGAACAGTTTAATTGATTGCACAGTCCTAGCGCACTCTGAATTTAAGCATAACAATTCCTGTAAAATGTATTCAGATTAAAGCAGATGGCCGAGTTCTCATGCTTACAAAAAAAAGAAAAGTCTTAAATTTGTAACTCTGTTATACTGAGAGTACAGGTGCTATTCGTACAATGTACCTAGATTATTTATTTTCTCTTTCTTATGATATGTCAGCAGTTGAATGCCGTAAGTGACAAAAATAAAACTATGACCTTACATGTTGTGATTTAATTTTAATTTTGTTTAGTTTTTGGAAAACTCCTGTTGAGTGAGTCTGTAAGAGTTTTGGAAAAGCTTAGCTAGTTTTTTACGCTACGTCTGATTGATCGAATATGTTTTGAGAACATGTTTGTCCGGCTTAAATTTTGAATATTTGGTTGTTAAGCTAAGCATATTAATTGTCAGTGTGCGACATAACGCAGCAGAGTGTTGTCACAAAGCGCGTGTGGGTTGCTGGTTTTCACAGAGGATGTTATTATCGTAACGACTGGTCGGCTGCACGGTCATGTGGTTTTTTAAATGTTGTGATAAGTTGAAGAGCACAACTGTTGTGGAGGAGACGTTTCGGCTTCCACGCACGTTGAAACGCTCTATTGTGATTTGTTGGTGATTACCGGGTTGTTTCTCTTCTTTTTCAGATTTATTTTCAAATCAGGGTTTGTGTGTTTGTTTGGCACAGGCACAGGGAAGCTTAACAAGAGGAGGGGAGAAAATCTACATATGTGAGCGCAAATGAAGGTGCTCAGTCTTGTTTTACACTATCATAAACACACAGACATGTGCACACAGTATCATGAGATGGGAGTGGAGTGGATCAATAGAAAGACAGTGGGTCTGGTTGATATCTCCTCAGTGACTGTCCTCCCCTCCCTCTGTTCTGTCTCTGTGTTTTTTTTCTCATTTGCTCCCCTTTCCTACTTTTCTCTCTCTCTATTTCCTACTGCTTTAGTTTTTTCCTTTCTAGCCCTTTTTTCCCTTCCTCTTCTGTTTTTTTCTTTCACTCTCTCTTGTCTGCATGCAAACACACACACACACAGACCCACACACACACACACACACACACATGCACGCACTGACAGTAATGAACACTTCAAAATCCAAAGCACGATCTTCCTATGGCCTAGTTTTAAGAGCCTCCAATGTCATGTGAGTGAAAAATAGACTGACGGAAAACAATATTGAGATGTGTGGTAACAGAACTAGCCCAGATTCTGCTGAGGCAGAATCAGTTTGGCTCTTGTGAGTGTGGCTGTTTTGGCGTTGGATTTACTCTGAAGAAGATAATCTCACACGGCCGTACTGGGCTCTCACAGGTGGCGGCATTCAGGCTCCACGGGGGTAATGGCACTCTCTTTAGTTTTGATCCGGGTGTCTCGAGTCTAAACACTCACAAGATGGCAGGCTCTTACTATGATTGATACAGTCATTATGTGTTGTATGTTGATTTGTCTCAGTTTAGTTTATTATGGCTCCTTGACACTCAACAGTACTTAAACTGTATTTATTTATTTACTGAATCTTTTTCTGGGGGAGGAAAGTGGCGGGCTGATTAGGATAGTGTGGTATTTTCTCATTTAATGGCAAGTTTTATTCAAATTAAATATCACTTTGACCAGTGGGATTTTTTCCTTTACAACAATAAACCCCACGTCCCACGCCACAGCCATTTTCACACATGCAATGCAGCCCTGAACTTTTCGCAGATTTATCAGACGGGGTGAATGTGAGAACGCAAATGTCAGAGGCATTGGGATCAGACACTGGCAGGTCTTTAACCTACCAGCTCCCTACTACAAAGTCTTGTGTGTAGCCGGATTATTCAAACATTGTCTCAGTCTGCAGCCGTTTACCCCCAATGAGCAGGCGTCGTGTGCTGCCTATTGCATGCTCCCCGTCGCCTTACCTAAAACCACACAGCATATTATCAGTAGTGTGAATGCGTCTGTTTCCTGCTACATGTGAGAAAGGACGGCTGCTTAAAATACCCTGACCATATTTGAAAGTGTTGCAAGTTCATTTGTGAAAATTTGTGACTTAAATTTAGTAAATTTTCATGTTTTCACACATGCAGTGCAGCCCAGATGGAGGTGCATGTAAGAATGCAGCAGTCTCAATAGTTTTTTATTATAGACTCCACGTTATGTCTGATAACACACAGAACAATGTCTCGGGTAATACTAATGTAATTCACACACTGTGAATTATAGGACTGTGTGAATGGGAGTAATATATCCTTCCTCCCGCATGTGGCAAGTGATTGATTATTGATTATTTCGAGTGGTGAGAAACAGTCCAGTGAAGACTATCTGCCGTTGTGTGTTACACATGAGAAAGTGTCCTCCGTTCACGTGTGAAAGTGGCTTACATCTGTAATTTGTGGTTAGTTTTTCACTCTGTTTCTGATATGAAGTACACCCTAAAGTTTTTGAATCCTAAAAGCGCTGTTGGTGCAGTTTTTCGATGCGTGGTCACGTGCATGCTGTGCACATGATGAGACAATCCCAGTGCTGGCATCAGACTAATCCACTGATCAACAGGTGGTGCTAATGAGCAAAGAACAACAACAAGACTGTAGTGATTAAGGCAGGGTCTAATAATTTGAGAAAACTGTTTTATGAGTACTATTAATTACTTTTTAACCCACAAGAATACACATCCAGCATGATTTGGTCTCTAACATGACTGTAAGAATAACATATTTGTTCACAGAACACCTGCACAAATTCCATCTCTACCCTTAGATAATTTTTCAAGTTTTATGTAGATTACATTTATATGGCAGTTTTAAAAACACGATTGTGTGTAATGTATACAGTGTCCTGGTAATGAGTGACACTGATACTCGCTGTTCTTACAGTTTGCATGAGATAAGTTTTGGATGTGTTACTTTTTTCTTTGTGGGGAAAAGTGAAATAATTGCTCAAAGCCCCCTTCCACTTCAGAAGAATCAAAGATTGAAAAAGCAGCATTCCAGCTGCTGCAGTGGACAGTTTTCATTGTTTTCAGCACTAAGTTTCACTGAACTACAGAGAGCTCTTTGTATGTTGTGACTGAAGTCTTCTCCATAGAAAGTATCAAAGCTGGATGTGATGTCATCGATTGTTTTCGTCATCATCAGTTCAGTGTTTTGAACCCGCATGTGACGAGAGAGGTGCAGACCTGACTGTGAACCTTCGTGCTCATTGGTTAATAACTAATTAGTCTTTCACACTGTCTGTGGTCTTGTCCGAGGGCTAGCCCACAGGAGTAGCCCACATATTTTTGACACTGTCCCCTAGTGACAGCACACAGGCACAACATGTATACCAACCAGTATCTGGAAAGCTGTGAAGGTCAGTGAAATATAATGAATATAATATAAGGATGGCTATCTGCTAATTACTGGGCATGTATTTGCCTCTTAATTAAAACGTATTTGTTGCTCTCTGAGCCCTCTTTAATTTCTGAACCTGAATTGTGAGAAAAGATGATTATGTCCTCTTTGCCAAGAGTTTTGTTGGACTTGGACTGAGCGACTTCCTCCGAGTCAGTCAGTGCAGATCGTGTAAAATCCTAAACTCTCTGCTAGATTTTCCTCTTGTTCCAGTCAAACACGGTGAAGAGCTGTTTAAATAACCATTTTGTACTTACTGTGCATTTTTGTTTGCTGATATTGGAGGGCTAAATGTGGTCTGCATTGATCCATTAGGTGGCTATCAGTTTATTGATCATACCTGATTGATGTGAAGTTTGGCCAGTAGGCCGATTGATTAAATGATAATTGTGTGCTTTTGTGGGTCTGTGTGTTTTCTGCAGACGCGGCTGTGGGAGGAAGAGAAAAGGGACGCCCGTGAAAGTCTTTGTAACGCCCACTGAGGAGGAGAGCGTGTCTGAACACAGGTTCAGCCCAGGTGTGTGTGTGTGCGTGTGTGTGTGTGTGTTTGTGTGTGTGTGTATTATTATTCTTACAGCAATGACCTGTGCATGTGCGTGTTCATGTTTGTGTGTGATGTGTGTATCTGCATCTGTCGGTGTGTGTTTGTGACTGGTGTGGGTGCAGAGCATGTGACCTAGTTTTGTGTATGTGTCTGTGTGCTTGACTGTGTATGTGCTGCTATGTGCACTTGTGTATGTGCTGCTCCAGGAGATGGGGTGATGCCCTGTGTGTGTGCATGTGTGTTTCCCTGTGCACATGTTTGTAATCCTTTTACACTGACAGTTTCTGTGCTCTCAGGTGAACGAAAGGAGGCAGGAGAGAATAAACGTCCCATGCTGGACAGTCCTTTCTACAATTCAGAGCCTGCTCCTCATCCCTGGTGAGTGTAAATTAAATAGTACTTCCTTTCCATCTTCTAGACAAAATAAATGGTGACTAACCTTCATTAATTCCACTCAGAATTCACCAATCAGAGCAGCAGCATCTGTAAACCCTGGGTGGATGAACTCCTGGCATGTTTAGTGTTTTTTTGTGTTTTTTTAAACTTTATACATGACTCAAATGACTGATGAATTATAATAATTACTGTATATACATTTTCTGTAAAGCAGCTACTTGTTTCAGCACTAAACACGGCTAGAAAAGCAGAAACACAACATCTTTCCAGTCCTAAGAAAGTAGGAAAAAGCATAAGGACAGAACAGAATAATAAAAACAATATTATTTTAATAAAGGTGAATTTTACTTCCAATCCTCCACCTCCTTCATCAGTGGTCCGTCGGAGCAGACTCATGACAAAGTCTCCCCCGGACTCAAGCACGGCTCCTGCTCATCCTCTACACCAGCTCCGTCTCCAGCTGCTTCCTCAGCTGCAACGCCAACGCCTATCCCCGCCCCCGCCCCAGCCTCCGCTGCTTCAGCTCAGGCCCCCTCTGTGACCCCTGCATCCACAGCTCCAGCTGCTCCAACAGCCTCCGCTCCGGCTCCGACAGCCAGCTCCTTCCCTCCCTCCCCTAACTGCCGTATCCGAGAGGTCCACTGCGGCAACCAGGTGCGACTGGTCGTTATTGCCATTCGAGACATCACCAAGGGCGAGGAGATCACTGTGGACTACAGCCTAACCGAGTGGGGCGAGAACCTGGTCAGTGTCATGGCAGATATTACACTTGTCAAGACTTTTCACTTCTTCATCCTTAAACTCACATTGGTGCTTGCTTATATTAGGGATACTATAGACAGTCCAACAATGCAGAAAACCTGATGAAATGTTAGCGCTTGTTGCCAAACTTTGGTTCAAGGATGGACTGCTTTTTCCAGTGTTTATCAGTCGCTCAGGGAGAAATTAGTTTTAAAAAGGTCTCCTCGTCAATAGTAGCCAGGATAGACCACAACACAGTGCAGCCACAGGACATTTTGTTTTGATTGAGCGGAGCTGCTCATGTTTGCTTTCTCTTTACAGCTCAATCATCTACTTAGCCCAGCCTATAACAAAACAGTGTTTTTATGCGTACATAAAAGAAAACTCCCGCAAAAAAAGGATCTGGGCTCACCCCAAAGGAAAACCACCACATTAAAAAAGTAATTTACTGAAGTATGGAATAGATTTGTATTTATCTGGTGGTCAGAGATGGCAGACTTATTTAAATAAGGTAACACAGACTTATTATATATTGGCCAATCATCTTTCTTACACGCAGTCACCCCCAAAGAGCCCATTTTGAGCTAGGAAAAAGCTTCACGCTGTATGTAAAGGATGGACTGAGCCTCTGTGACATCACCTATTTGTTTGGTTTATAGTCACTGTTTTAAAACCTCGAGCTCAGCTATCTGCATAATGAGTGAGGGGTGGATCTGACTGAGAAACTAAGGACACTGCACACTCATGCAGCTGCGTCTTGTCAATCAAATGTCAGATAGACTATAATATAGAACGTGAGCCATCATGTTCATCTTAATAAGACTTGAAACTAGCAATCGACACCACAAACTCACCAAGAAAATGTTTACTGAGGTTATGGATCGAATGAGAAGTACTTAGAAGTACTGGACTTATTTTCGCAACTGGAGAAGTGACTCCCCCTGCTGACCATAAGAAATAACGCAGATATACAGCAGATTTTTTTTTCAGCTGTGGAGACCACAGCCATCTTTTATATACACTCTTTGGCTGAAACTTCCTTTTAAGCTCAGGTGGAAATTCAGTTTTAATTCCAAACCCAACCGCTGGTTGAGGATAGGTCAAGGAAAGCCATTCACACTCAGAATATCACTAATGGCTTCAGATAGGCAACCATATGTACTCACATTCTTGGATCAGCTTCAAACATGTATCCCTGTTTCACACACACACATACACACACTGCACACACATTAATGTTACACACAAGCTAAGCAAGGCATGGGGTTACCATGGTGATGGTTGAGCTCCAGCTTGCTTTCTACCTATAGTGCTTAAGCAACAGTCTCCATGGTTATTGCATGACATCTGTTCTTTTAATGGATCTCATTAGATCAGATCAATTTATTCAACAGGATGATGATACCAGAATCCATTTAGGAAGATTAAATTGACAAAAATGGAGAAACTGACATCAGTGGCTGCAGTGGAGCCAAGGCGGCTCACGTTCTGTTAGATTTTTGTTATTGGTTAATTGATCTGCTCTGTACCCGGCATTCCAGCATGATTGATAATCCCATTTTAATTGCTTATGAGAAGCTGACAGTGTTTGAATGCAGGTCTGTTTGAACTTCTTTTTGCTTGGCTCGTTAGTGGGACTTTTGGCGTCATAATCAACTTTTGCGCCTTGGGCCAACTGTGGAGGGCTGTCCTTGTGCTCTCTGAGTGACAGCTGAGTCTGATTGTGATGGCAAACATTAATGTGGAGCGTGCTGGCTGTTTTAATGTGAGTGCTCTGTGTCCCGCAGGGTTTTCGTGGTACTGTTTCTCCCGCGCAACATGACTGCAGCTCTGACACCGAGACCAACAATATCAAAAAGGTAAAAGAAAACACCACTTGGTTCCTAAAAGCACAAAGAGTGATGTAAAACACAAAACAAAAAAACCCTGCAGCGTTGTAATTTTTAAAGATGTGAGAAGTAGACTTTGCGCAGCACATGTAGTTACTGGGTAGGAGGGGCTGTTTTTGAAGTCTACAAAAGAAAAGCCACATTAACTTTTTTAAATAGACACTGTTGGAGCACATATCCCAACATGAAAATCTCTCAGTTCAATCATAACTTCAAGCATTACGAAATATGAAGGTGTTTTGATTAAAAGCCAGAGCTTGTCTTCATAAAATCATCCCTTAAGTTTACTTATTGAACTTCTAGTTCAATAAGTAAACAAAACAAGTTGTTGTGGCAAAACTAGTCAAGCTGGAATGCTAACGTACAGCATGAATAAACTTTTAAATTCTATGTTGAATTCTAAGTTATGTCATTCTGCAGTTTTAGCAACAGTTAAAATGCCTTCTCTGTTTCTCCACTTTCACCACAAATCTCTTTTTCCTCCATACAAAGGCACCAGGGGCTTGTGGGTAGTGTAGTATTTAGATCTGTCAGCCACGCCCATATAAAGGGCAGAGAAAATGATTTGCCAGGAACAAAAGATGAAATATTTACAAATGGCATTAAAACCAGAGGATCATTACATTAGAGTAATTTCTTGGTTGTCTTTTCACATATCCCTAAACTACTTTCTAAATATGAATGAAATTTTTTTGTTAAATTTGGCTTATAAAGTTTTCTCTATACATTGTAAGTATTAAACAAAAGCAAAATTGGTATTTTTTATATTATCAACTCGTAAAATAATAAACTGACAATGTCGTATTACTCCTTGATGTCCACATGTTTTACTTTCATTGCTATAATAGCATTTTCTGCAAAAATACAGTAAGATAAGTAAGATAAGAGCACGGTGGAGTGTATGGTAACTGATAAATAAAAAACATTTTTTACTACAAGCTGCATTTACCCATTCACTGATTCATAAAACGCATTATTTTATGCCTTAAGGTGCTTTTTCTATGAATCTCACACTCTCACTCCAGTGGCAATTTGAGGTTCAGCATCCTGCCCAAGTTGTTTTCCATTGCAATTGAGGACCATTTCAGTGTGGGTAGGGTTGTTATAGCAACGCGGCCAAAATGTCCAGTGACGTCATTTGTATGCAACGCAAAGGCAACAGTGGTGGACATCAAGTTGATGGTACACCTGCTGCTAAACATCTGTAGCTCTACGTTGGACCACTGTTTTAGTTCGTGTGTAACAACTTCCTCTCATTGCTGGATTTAAAAAATGGCAGGTTTGATTTTTGTGAAGAAGTCACTCTTATGACTCATTCACTGACGCCACAGTTTTGGCTCGACTTAGCTCACTTGGAACCCCGGATGAGAAGGTACTAAAACAGTACCAGGTACTACCACTTAATGGAAAACCCTAAAAACTGAGTGGAGTCAAGTGAGTAAAACTAGTGCAAAAGAGGCTTTTGTACCATGACAGCGTTTCACTAATCAGACTAACAAAAGTTAAACATGCCTTTAGTTTGGATATATTTATGTGAGCAGTGACATTTCAGTTTCATTGGTATGAACTCTAATAATAATTCTGCCAATAAGTGATATAGTGGACAGCTTTGGAACTTGGTAGCTCTCAGTGTTTTACAGCAGTTAAAGAAGAGCTGCAGTCATGAACTAAAAGCATCTCAGCTTGGCAACTTGTAGTTTTGTTTTGTTTTTTTCCTGCACATATTGATCCTCAAGGTTTTATCAGTCTTACCTATTAGAAATTCAGTTAACTATAATGCACTTATTCAAAGTGATTAGGATAAAAGTTAGGGATATTTTTGCAGATCTGTACAACACATATGTCTAAAGCAGGGGTCGGCAACCTTTCTGATGATGAGTGCCATCTAAAATTTCCTCAGACGTCAGTGTGCCATGTGATTGCATGAGCAATAAATTTAATAACGCTCTATATTAACAGTTACACACTATGTAGAACAACTTTATAGAATTATATTTGTTCGCAGATGTTGGCAGCTATCATCGAATAGTTATCAGCTATTTTGAAACAAAAAAAGACACTTTTTATCCATAACAGGAACTCCACAACTGCAAATGAACTGTACAACAGAAAATGCAAATGATATTTATGGTCTCCTCACAACAATGATAAGAAAAATAAACTGGGCCAATATGGCATGTTTGTTAACAGAGAGATACACATGTTAATGTGATCTTAGATTAATTCACTGCGTGTCGTGCCCAGGGCTGAACTGGGACAAAAAAAAAAGACCGGCCCACCAGGTATTATAGGAAAAGCCATAAAGCCTTTGAATGAAGTCATTCATGTCACCAAAAGGTAAACCTGTTTCTCCATCACCTGTTCAGCTCTGATGATTCAGTAAGGACATCTCCTGGTTTCATCTTCATGTTTCCCTCTCACCACATATCCAAACTGATATCATGACCAGCAGCTTTTACAGCTGTGGCTCCAGCAAACATAAGCTGATACTAGAAAGTAATATTAAATAAATTCTAACAACAGCTGATCAAGCTTAAACGTGCTGCTGTTGTTTAACGCGACATCCGCTGGTTTCCTCTTTCTGGCTCAAAGTGGGCGATAAACAAGCAAGAGAGAAAAGCTGATCAGCTGATCATTGATCAGTTTCATGATTGAAGTAGCAACAGGAGAGGGAGGGGAGAGAAGAAGAGACAGCTGACAGCGTAAAGACGCAGAATAGCTCCAGCTTTTTCCATCCTAGTTGAAGTACGGGACAAACTGCGTTCTTTTTCAGCTCAATACGAAACGCGTAATATTTTCTCTGAATACGGGACGATTCCATTTTTTATGGGACGCTTGGCAACTCTACTAACTAACCTTATGAGTAAAATAAAGTTCACTATCAGTAACATCATAGCACCCGCTCAGCTGTATAGAAACTCCGTCATGCTAGCTAGTACGCAGTACGAGTTATTGTAACTGACTGTAAAAAGTTAGCACAACGAAAATAAACTCCACCTAAACTTGGTTTATATCTGACCCAGATAGACTGCAGGTCAAAACTTCTTACCTGAAGTTCAGTTCACCTGACACTCGGACCGGCGGCCGCCTCGGGTCTCTCCTCCTCTTGCCTCCCCTTTCCCTCATCCACCTGCTGGCCTCTGTGGAAGCTCCGCCATAGCCGCCACCAAACAACCGAGTTATTTTTACACATTGGCCAGCATCTGGCCAATCCACCGCCTTTCATTGTTTATACCGTTACAAAAAAAACAAAACAAAACAAAAAAACATCGGCCCATAAAAACGAAAAATCACCATCGGCCCACCGAGCAAATGCCCGGTATGCCCGATGGCCAGTCCAGCTCTGGTCGTGCCATCAGTTAACCCTTCGCATGCGTGCCGAGGGTTGCCGACCTCTGGTCTAAAGGGAAATGAAAAAGGGTTCAGGAAGGAAATAACAAAGGTTATGAACTTCAGAAGACTTCAGTTTGAAAGTGAACAACTTTTGTGGTAATTTTATTACTACTGTTAAAAAAACCTCAGGCTAACACTTGTTGTTGTTTTTCACATGCAGGAGGATGAACCGCTCTCCCTGACCGCCCACCAGCAGCAGCGGCAACAACAGCAGCAGGAATATGTCACCCCGTCGTGGTCCCTCTCCCCGTCGTCTTCGCCCATCTCCCATTCTGATGCTAGTGACTCGGATGCTGGAGATGAGGACAACTCCAGCCCGCGTGGGCGTGCGATACGCCGGCGAAAGAAACGTCGAGGCACTCCTTCAAAGAAAAAGACGCCCCATCGGACCCCACCGGGGAGGCCGCCGCAGGTCTCCCCATCGAGCGGTCCTCATCACAACCGTCCGTTTCCTTCATCCCATTCTTCAGCACAGTCCTCCCCACCCTGCTCATCTTCATCCACTTCTGTATCCTCAGCCAAGCCTGTGTTCAAACCTCCAGGTCCTCTGGCTTCCAACACTACAGGCAGTGTCACTGCAAATGTCTCCAGAGGAGGAGTTTCCATAGACTCCATGCGCCAAACCTGTGAGTACTGTGGACGCCACTTCCGCTCACTGGGCCGCCACTTAGATAAACACCACACTCATCAGCCCGATGTTTGCTCTGCACTCGTCGAGCGCTACACGCAGATGCCCCGTCTGCAATCACAGAACACGAACCCGGCCACAGCTCACACGCACACCCAGCAACGCTCAAAATTGTCTACAGGACAGAGCCGCGGTCCAGATCTAGCACCAGGTAGCGTTCAGGATCTCTCCATGTCTCCACCCACTCTCATGTCAGGTAACCAATCTCCTGCTCCCTCCAGTAGAAACTCCACCCCTCCTGTTTTGACTCCTCCACGAGGACAGAATGCAGTGCCGGTGTCGGTGCTTAAGAGGAGCCCGCCTCCTGTGGCTGTGACGCAGTGCAAGAAGGGAGCGATGAGGAAGCTTAAGAAAGAAAGGCAGGTGGAAGAGGAGGAGGAAGGCATGGATGAAGATGAAGAGGATGTGGAGGTTGTGGAGGTGAAGAGACCAATAGACGAGGATGAAGTAGAGCTGGTGTGCCCTCAGTCCTTCAGCACCAAGTTGGCCAAAGAGATACAGCCACCAAAAGAAGAGGAGGATGAGGAAGAAGAGGAAGAGGAGGAAGAGGAGGAGGAAAATGGTGTGATGGAGGTAGAAGATGAAAGTGGGACAGAAGATAAGGAAAAGGACTTGCTGAGGTAACTTAGTGAATGAATTGTAAAACTTAAGGGCGTTACACACTGAACGCATTGCGTAAACAAAATTCAGAAGCTGACATGAAGCGATGATGAACTCACAACATACAACAAACTCCAAACTATTTGCCTCTGATGCTAACTACACTGACAATCACAAATATTAATTATGTTGTCTGATAACACCGGCCTCCGTTTTTAATTTATTTTTTTATTTACTTTCATTATCTATAAAAAAAAAATTAGCTGGGAATCACTGAACATGCCCACGATGATCCTTCACTTACAATATGATATTATTGTCATTCTTAACGTTTTGCAATATGCCGAATAGTAACAAGTTAACAACTATAAAAGAAAACAATCAACTATCTGTTGCAGTCTACATAGAAAGAAATTTATATTCACTAGAAATTTACATTTGAGCTCAGCCACCTTCCTGTTTTATATTAATATAAGCAGGATACAACCATATGGCAGCCAGCTGAGTTGAGTCCCCTCGAGTAGTCCTCATTGACAAAGGCTCATTCAGGCTGATGCTGTGGTGGAAACTTTTCTGCATTTATAAATTAAAGAACAAATAAGTTATCTGCAAACCTTCAAGAATATCTCTGAGAGTGACTGCAGTCAGTCCAAGTCAATATTTGGTGTTCCTGTATCGATACAGTATCGCCACACTATGCTGTATAGATTTTTTTTTTTTTGCCTACCCCTGTTGTGTAGCCAGATGTTTGATATTCTACCAAAACAGGTTTCTGGCACAAACTCATCAGTGTTAGTTTGATGAAATTAGTTTGTTTTTGAGTCTCTTTAATCTAAAAAGTGACCCAAACTAGACACAACCTGGAACTTAATGACTAACTGCTTTATTTAAATTAAATGCTTTATGTAGAGGTGCAATACACAAATTTGTGCATACATCTGGCTAACTCCTGCGTGGCAGCTGGTACAGGTGCTTTGTGGAATATTTCTGTAACAGTCCTCTTAGTGAATTATGTGAATGAATATTTTTATTAAAATCGCAATTTTCCCTTTTTTTCAGTGGCTCGGGGCGTCACCACATGCTGCCCCTGCTCTCCTCTCTGTCCTCTCTGGTGCTGTACCTCCGCCGGCTGCAGCACTCGGCCTTCTTGTCTCTTTCACGCCAGCTGCAGTCTGCCGAGGCATGGCGCCTCCTCTGCCACTCCAGCCTGGCGCTCCTTATCCTCTATAACCGGCGGCGTGAGTGTGAGGTCTCTAAGCTGTCCATCAGTGAATATCGGGCTCGTGTTACTCCTCAATGCCCTGTTCCTGTTCCACCTGGTGCCCCTCCAGCTCTTACCCCATTAGAGGCCTCCCTGTCGCCCTTTGAGCGCATGGTGCTTCCTCACCTCCCCAGAGTTGGAGTCCAGGGTAAACGAGGACGTGTCCAACCCCTCATCCTACCTCCTCACTGTGAGCCCTGTCTGGAGCTTCTCCTGCAGACACGGCAGGATGTAGGAGTTGACCCTGCAAACCCGTACGTTTTTGCTCGCCCCTACCACTCCCCTGCCACGCCGCTGCGTGGCACCGATCTGCTGCGCAGCCTCGCTCGCTCCAGCGGTACCCGCAATCCCCGCGCCCTGACCCAGACCAGGGTTCGTCGACAGGTAGCGATTCTAACTCAGCTGCTGCTTCTTGGAGAAGGAGAGGAGCCCGGACAGCTTGGAGGCAGCGCTGTGGAGAGGCTCGAGCACTTCCTTGAGAGGGAGTACCACGTGACGCAGAATTGTGCTGGAATTGGCCAGGACCCAGGCCTGATGGGGAGAGTGGGCCGGGTCGTGCTGTGTGGAGAGAGGGATGGAGTACTGTTCAGAGGAATGAGCCTGAACCACATCTGTCTGGAACTGGATGGTGAGATGGATGGACCACTCGTGAATGACTGATGTTTTGTCCTTGGATTGTAACCTTTCTTCCAGTTTTTTGTGAATGATTGAGTGTGACTGTAGTTTATTGGAAACAGACATTTTTAACATCAGGCTGATGAAGTTCTCTTCTTTGCTCTTTTCAGTCATGTCAGGAAACTCTGCAGACTCGTACTCGGAGGGAGAATCTGAAGGGGAGAATGTGAAGGAGAAGCCTGAGGTGCACGCCCCTGCTCCGGCTCTGAATCCTACACCCACCCTGCTGTATGTCAGGAAGGGCAAGAACAACGGGAGGGTCGGACGACCCAAGAAGCTCAAGAACATCCAACCACCCCCTCCGCTTCCTCTTGAACCTCCACCCACAAACCGCAGGAGAGGCACAGGTCAGCCTAAATCAGGTTTATTTGTGTGTCGATGTTACGTGCATTTGCACAATGCAATGAGATAGTTGTGTGTATACGATTTAAAAATAAGAACACTCACACCTAACAAGAATGCATGTATAACACCATTATTATAATGTGAAAAGGTGAAACGAGGAAGAAAAAAGGAGGGAAAGAAACTTCACAACATGAATGGTTCAAGCTGTTTTGTTTGTCAGACAAAGTGAAGCCCAAGGTGAACTGGTGCATTTTTATCCCAGTAGGGAATGTTCACTGGTTGAATTACAGGAAATAAATGCTCACTGTTGAAGTCACAAACATTTGATGTACCAAAGGAGCTTTAAGAAGTTGAAGATTTAGGAGGTGCAAATAATTAAGATGTTTCATATGTACAGTATCTTTAGTTCAGTTTTATTGGAAAGTAATGGATATATTTAGGGGTTTGGGGAATGATAAAGCATAGTATTGCAAATACTGTAACAATACCAACACTAAATATTGCTATTTTATTAAAATAATAAAAATCCTCTGGGAATACTACAAACAAGAGGGCATCCAACACTCAACACACTTAGCGTGACAAAGCTATCTCCTAATTTAGAGTAAGCTAATAGATCAGTCACATGAGGGAAAATAGGATGTAACCTCCTTGCATCTACAAAAAAAATACATAAAAGAAAATCAGCAGCTGCCTGGTAAATGTATTGATGTTTTCTTTTTCCACATTCTGGGACCAATCGCAGTTTGTGGTGACCGATTGGTTGCCCAGAGCTTGAGGGTGGTGGACACCCACAACCATTTTTGTTCACGAGGCGTTTGCACAGGTCACTTGATAGGAGGAGACCTTTCTGCAAACAGTCACAGTCTGACTTGGACTGACTGCAACCGCCCTCAGAGACTGTCAAAGGTTTGCTAATAATTCAGTATATTACTGAATGATAATAACTTCATCTTATTGGATAAAACGGATACTGACAAAGTTTAACTTGTCAATACTGTAGTAAACACTGCAATAATATCACATCATATTGTAATTATATCATATCATGGGGATTCACATTTTTAGTGTACACACATACACACACGTATATACATATATATATATATATATATATATATATATATATATATATATATATATATATATATATATATATATGTACAATTGGAGGTGGTGGTGGTGATGCCCTCAGTCTTTAAAACGAGTTGTAACTGTCAGGATTCAGAGAAATTCCCATCGTTGGTCTTAAACAGGAGCTTCAGAGCTTCTGCCTGGTAGCTGGTAGCACAAGTGGACATGGTCGGTATCACTGCACAAAGGATGCAAAAAAACACACCAAGCTGTCCCTTTTCAGGACATAATTTTTTACATAAAAATCAGTAGTGTCTTAGTTAATAGCTCCAAATAAAGAGCGATCTCAATAAACAGCAGTTGTGGAATCTGATAAGCACAAAATGTTTCTCTCAGTTTGTCACCACAGTCATTTTTTTCTCTCCAAGTTTGATTTGTTTCTTTCTTTTTCTTTTTCTGATAGAAGTGCTTCCTTCTCTAGAGCTGACTTAAGTGGTAATTAAGTGTTTCAGTTGCATCACTCCTCATTAAAGAGTGTGTTGTCTGTTACGTGTGCAGTTGATAAAGAAATATTTTGTCTCTTGCCAAAAATTATTCTCCTTCACTTAATTTACAGCACATTGTAATTTAACTGTACTGGTAGTAAATTTACAGTTGCATTAAGTTTACTTTTAGTCATATAGTTCAGAAATCTTTTTAAGTGGATCTTCCTGAGTTTTATCACCAGATCTTTATCAGTACCTGAAGATTGGACCTCAGTTTTTATGCTAACACGGAAAAGAAATGTCAGAAAAACAGAAATGTAAACGCTCTCAGCTCTGTATTTTCTCCAGTTCAGCCATAAGTTTTGTGCTCTTTTAAGACCTTTAACTTTTGATCTGTCACACTTTGATTCAGAGTATGAGCTCTAAAAAATCATTTAACCTCTAACTCTGTTCCTCTTTTGTTCGCTGCAGGAAAGCGAGGCGTCCTGAAGCGTCCCTGGTCAGAGGCTGAGCGCGCTGCAGTCGAGGAGCACCTGACCCAGAACATCAATGAGCTTCGAGTCCCCGCCAAGGCTGACTGTGAGCGCTGCCTGCAGCAGTGCCCCCTGCTGGTCAACAATCACCGCGACTGGCGAGCCATCAAGTTCTACTGCCACAACCGCATTCAGCTACTGAAGAAGAATCAGCGGCGTGAAAGCGAACCCCAGCCCCTCACTGTCTGCTGAGGGGTTTTGCGTGGTTTGGGAGCCCCGTAGGATGTTTATTTTGGTGCAGCTGATCAGAGCAGAATCTCAAATGGTACCTGCTGCCCACAAAATGCACTAATTTTGAGAGGACGGTCTTAAATTTCACGCCGCTCTCTGGCAGTGCGGTTTGTTTTCGACGTGGCTTCTAATTTGGCACCTGATGGCATTTCATTTTGAGCCATACAAAAAGAAAAATTTGTGCCGCTCCATTTCAAGGTCTTAAAATTACACTAGAGTATTCGTGGTGCTCCTGGTTTTGACGGTTACAGTGGAAGTCTTGTCAAAAAACAGTGCGCTTGGACTCGGGTGCCGTTTGAGACGTGCCGTGAGAGACCACAGCCTGTGCTGTGTTGTACATGGACATTTTTTTCCTTCTTCTTACATGGATACACTAAACTGAAATGTAAACACAGGAGGAAACCAGTCCCTACAGTGTTGTTATATGAACGTTGTGAAGTAGCATTAGTGTTTTCTGCACTCGGAGACGTTAATAGGACAAATGGCCCGCGCTCGGGGGCCACACTTTCCTTCATAGCGGCTTTATAATTAGAATAGACCTAACTACTGCTAACTGAGAAGAGAATAGCCAGATCTGTCCTCAAACAACCTAGTTTTTTTTTCACACAACTGACTGTGCAATTCTGTTTGCATAATATTTGGACCTTAATTTCCATGTGAGGTACGAGATGATGAATGAGTTATGCTCTTGAAGCTACTATAAAGTTTTTTTTTTATTAATTGAAATGAATCTTCATTGTGATGGAGACGATGGGTTTCATGGCAGCGACAATTAAACGGCCTGTGAATGTTGTGAAGTTCTATTTGGATGCCTAAGATGTTTAGTTAAATCACAAAGAGCTGCTGTGAAGCCTGTTGTCTTTCCCGTCAACGGATACGGATAAATATTTTGCCCAGAGCAACTCTTATGTTTTAGCTATGATTTTGTGTCTTTCTGCCCATTGCACATTTGTCATTCAAAGCAGTAAAAAAAGGTGCTATAGGCCAATAAGCTGGATATCACTTTATGTGTGGAGAGGAGATTTCCCTTGGTTGTGTTAAAGGTTACTTAAAAAATGGGCATTTATCAGAGGAGTGATTGTTCTGTGGCACCACTTTTGTTGCATTGTCTGTCTTGTCCTTTTCGATGGCTAGAGCTCCTCCTCCTCTTTCTGTCCTTTCCCGGCCACACTACACAGTTTGCAGCTCGACCAGATTTTTATTTTTCAGTGTTGCTGGAAATCTGTGTCCATCAGAGTAAAACCTCCATAAAACCTCAAAATGGATACTTGAAGTAATTTAAACCTTTTGCAGAATCTTTGACCTTATCTCGCTCTAGCCTTGCCAGTTACATTGTACATAACAAATATATTATCATTGAGCTAACTGGTTGTTTGTGCTAGACATAATGTAGCTTTCTCCATTTACGAGGTGTTGCTATCTGTACATAAGGCAGTTTTGTAAATACTCTACAGAGAAACAAAGAAAAAACACAATGTATGACATGCCTTGGTTATTGTGTTATGTTTTTTCTTTTTTATAAGTCTTATAAAAACTTAAAGATCTATGATTTGTGTTGTGGTTATTTAAAAACTGAAGTGTTTTATTCTGTTGGAAAAGAAACACTAGAAACACTAATGTCACCAGGTCTTAACTCAATGAAACACCTACACTTACAGGCCACTTAAGCACAGTAGTGTGAAAAAGTGATTGCACCCTTCCCGAGTTCCTATTGTTTTCCATGTTTGTCACACTTAAATGTTTCAGATGAAACTAATTTAAATATTACACAAAGATAACACAAGAAGGTGTTTATTATTATGGGGGAAAAAATCCAAACCTACTTGGACCTGTGTGAAACCTAATAACTGGTTGGGCCACCCTTAGCAGCAACAACTATAATCAAGCGTTTGTGATAACTGGCAATGAGTCATTGGCAATGAACTGCCTTTATAAGGTCATGCCACAGCATCTCAATTGGTTTCAGGTCAGGACTTTGACTAGGCCACTCCAAAGGTTTTTACTGTTGGTATGACGTTCCTTTTCTGAAATGCTGGAAAAACGTTGCCTTGTCTGATGAGTTTGAATTTCTGCTGTGACATTCAGATGGTAGGGTCAGAATCTGGTGTAAACAGAGCACTGTTTAAATTCCACAGCCTACCTGAGAATTGTTGCTGACTGTGCCCATCCATCCATGGACAGAGTGTACCGACCCTCTGATGGCTGTATCTAACACGGGAACACGTCATGTCACAAAGCTCAGAAGCTCTCAAACTGTTTATAAACAAGAAAGTGAGCTGTCTGTACTCAAATAGGCTTGTCAGTGCTGGAATAGGAGATTTAGATTACAGATGTGCAGCTGACAAATCTGCAGCAACTCTGTGATGCTATCATGTCAATATGGGCCAAAATCACTGAAGCACTGAAGCTGGTCTGGCTGTGCCTGCTGTTATTATGCTGTATGGTGTGTTTTGTTTTTTTCATTAATCCCCTTCTATCCCATAAAACACCACATGCACTTCACTATTAAAGCCACTAGATGGGGATGTTGCTCCATAAACCATAAACAGTAACACGAACTTTCAACCAAGAGATACACACAGCACTACAGATGCAGTGAAGCTGAAATATGATGTCTTATTTTACAAGTTTATGTTGTCGAGGTGGCCTAGAAAGCAGTTAAACTACCAGAGGTGACAAAAGTACAGACATTTTGTACTTAAGTAGAAGCACAGATACTTGTGTTAAAAACACTCAATACTCAAGAAATCGTCAAACAGTACAGTCTCTGAAATGTAATCAATCAAATTAAGAAAGTAAAAAGTAGCTCTTTGAAAGACAATTCTACCATTACCTTTAAATCCAACCTCTCTTTTTCCTCTCCTGTCTTTTCTTACGTCTTTCTCCATCTCTGAGTGAAGCTCACATTCTTTTCTCTCCATGGACCTTTAGATAGCAACACACTGCCACAAGCTGCACAGGAACAGTTTGTGTGTTCGCTGATTATTTTTCGAGCTGATAGAAACGTTATGTTGTGCAGAAACATTACTCCCTTTATGCTCATTCCTCTTCTGTAACACTAGTTAGATGGTGTCTACAACATACAGACAGCTGCACTCGCCTCGGCACACTTTAACCCTGCATAAACGCCATTAATGGTAGTGCTAAACCTAAAGTAATGACCCTGTTTTGAAAATGTAAGGAGTAGAAAGTACAGATATTTGTGTTAAAATGTAGGAAGTAAAAGTAAAAAGTTGCCAGAAAAATAAATACTCAAGTAAAATACAGATACCTGAAAATTCTACTTAAGTACAGTATTTATACTTTGTTACTGTACTTAAGTATTTATTCTTCGTTACTTCCCACCTATGTAAACTGCACATTTAATCCATGAGATTTTAAAAACTTTTTCATTATTAGACTGGGTAACAATAAAAAAACAACCTTTTTCCTTACTTTGTGTGTGTCTTTGTTGATAAGAAAAATAAACCTTCCTGGGTTTTTTTAAATTTCCACTTTTTCCAAAGACAACCATCAGACCCTTTGGTAAAAAACAAAAAACAAAGCATCACACATGTTAGCCAAGGTGGTTAGTAAGAGAAAATTTCCTGGTTTCCTGTCAAATTTCCATTGAAGTCCAGACGTTTATCCAAAATGTGCATGTGCAAATAACCAGGATCAGCTGGTGGCCCCTCACCTTGCTCAACTCAAGCCTTGGTTAATGTGAAACAGACACACCCATAAAGAAATGACAATGACAAAGACAGTGACCATAGAAACCTGCTCCTGAAGACAATATTCAACTGTGGCCACAAGATGGAACTAATTTACTGGGTGGTACAAACAGGCAATCAGAGATCATTTATGGTACAGATGTTTGTGATGCACAGAGAGAGAATGAGATCACTTTTGCTTTGGTTGGCTTTAAATTATATCTATTTTTAGATTTCACAGGACAAGCACAGCCTGCTTTGCTTACCCAGAACACCACAGTAAATTACACTACTTTACACTATTTTACTTTATTTACATATATAGCACTCTCAACAGGATAAGAACCACAAAGTGCTTCACAATAATATAAAACAGATATACATAAAACAGCACAATCGAAGATACAGCACAAATCTAGTTAAAAGCCAGTCTAAATAAATGAGTCTTAAGCTGCTGTTTAAAAGAATAAATGCAATCAAGGCAAAGCATTCCACAACCTGGGGGCTACAACTCTAAAAGATCTATCTTCTCTGGTCTTTTGAATATATATTTATGGTAAATTCAAGGTCAGCATAATGCACTATGGAATTTGAAAATGGATCTGCAGAGAAAGAGCATTCAGGGATATGGAGTCATGAAAAAGTTTGTGACTGCTGCTACCCAAACAATGACAGCATGCATCTGAAATTTCAGTTGTGTAAAATCAGTGGGTTTAAAGGAGGTGGTGGAGATAAACAAGAATCACTGTGAGATTTGTTATGCCCAAAGAAAATAAGAAATTGAAACAAGAAAAACTGACACACTGTTTCTTGGCATAATCTAGATCCAGATACTGTGCTGGGTCAAGAGGGAGGGAATTTTTGCCTATTGCAAAGGTACTGAGATAAGGCTGCTTGCATTTGTTTTGGTTTTTTCCCCCACTTTTAGAAAATCTGATGATGTTTTAGCACATACTTATTCAGAATAATAGACAATTCAAAAGGATATGGAAATGGATAAAAACCACAAATGAAATGAAAATGTTGGAACTCCTTTAGCTCCTGAATACTCGCTGTTTCAATGAATGAAAAGTACACCCAGTCGGATGGGCAAAAGGCTTCAGATTACATTTTCAAGACAAAGATTGCAAATCCCGTCAAACTTCCACAAAAGAATCATTTGTGTTTCCTTTTATACATCGTAACTATGAATTCTATGAAAATAAAATAAAATAAAATATTCTGCACTCACCCATCAGTGCTGTCAACTATTTTCAGTCACGGTTTGGAGAAACCATTCTGAGCACTAGAGGGCAGCAGAGACTAAAACCGCTTTCTGATCAATCTGCTACAGCGTGACATGATGCAGTGATGCTGTGAGCTGGAATGACTTTTAAAAAGTCAGAGCTTTTCACCACTTGACATCTACTGTTTATAGTTTTTTAAATTGAATTATGATAAAGGATTTTGTATAAAATTGCACCAAATCCAGATGCCTTATTTAACGGCTGGGCCAACACATTACATAGGAATGATCTTCATGCACTGAATAAAATTTTATAAACATAAATCACTAGCTTCAGTCTTAAAATATTTTCTATGTCCAAACACAGAATAAGATAGGGTGATATTAAGATTTCCACCCCAACGGTTACAGAGACATCATGACAGCAAGATGAGAAAGCATGGTTCTTCACACTCACAACAGTACACTGCTGCACAGTAATGCTTCATGCACATTTGGTTAATTAATTTTTACAGCCTCCTTTTGGAGCTTTTGGAGCAATTCAGCGTCTCTCACAGTTATGCTACTTGTTATTTGTACTGATACGAAAAGAAAGAAAGAAAGAAAGAAAGAAAGAAAGAAAGAAAGAAAGAAAGAAAGAAAGAAAGAGAAACATTTGGTGCTGTCCAGAGTGTACCAAACATCTTGCCCTATGAAAGAAGGGAGCCCCTCATCCCCCTAAACCCTGAACTTGATAAGCGAAAAAAAAAGAAAAAAGAAAAAGATATTTGGATGGATGGATATTGTAATTAAAAAACACAAACTATCTGTAAATTCACAGAAGTTCCTTGAACCCTGGATAAGCAGCTATGAAAATGGATGGGCAGATTTTATTCCCACAATCTTCCCTGAAACCTAACTGGCTGCTGGAAAGTAATCAGGATGCTGTGCCCCTCATGTCTTGAGATCTTCCATTTTCTCTGTGCTTTTTGAATATAACACTTATTACCACCTCACAACAAGCTCTTTAGAGCCTCATACTGGGTGCTGAATAATGCTTTCTGGAGATGCCTGGTTTCCAAGATTTAGTTGAAGAACTCTGTTGTTATCTGCTCCTGTTTTCTGCAATTTACTTTAATGATTAGAATATGCTCTTAGCCAAAAGGTTGTCAACACAATTAGCACCAACAAACAACCACAATAGCTGCATCAAATGGAGATCTGCTCTTTTGACTGTCTCACTGAATGTGATTATCATTGGACTTTAGTGGCTTTCAGACTTTCAGAAATTAAAATGATTTAAATATGAATGCTGTGTTGGAGGCAACAAAATGCGTTCTTGAGGATCTTTCCTGTTCAAGAGATCTGAGTCTGCCTCTTCTTTAAATGCTTTCAAAGGAGCTTCATCTTAAATGAATGTAGTTTACAGTGACTGGAATATCTATGCTACACCTCTGTATTTGCATTTTGCAACAGCTTGTAGACAATTTTTAAAATGCAGGGCGAGTAGCCGTTTTGCCTTTTTTTCCAGGAAATGGTAGTAAATAGACAAAATGTTCTGTCTGCACACAGACCAGACTGCAGGTCTGTAGCTTCACAGAATAGTCACAGAGGACAAGTAGTTCTACAGTGTTAGTACTTATAGTAATTGCAGGTAAGGCTTTGATTTCTGGATCTTTTATAGTATCTTGTAATGTTCATGAACTCGATGCTAAATGCAACATGCTCACATGATGGAGTCTGGAGTATGGTTTAGCACCTGAGCTTGCTTTGGTGTACCAATGTACTGTATATCTGAATGTTAAACAGTGTTCACCATAATGATGCCATCAGAATGGTCCAGCAGGAAATTCATTTACTTTGTTATTTCATTAAAAAAAAAAATCAAATCATTAACATTGTGCTTGGTTTCTACTACAATACCAGATGAGTATTTAATATTTTTATTACTAAATCTTATGACTTCATTTTACTTATAAAAATATGTCAGTACAGTTCAGGTGAGTGGGCACAGTGACCTTTTTGGACCGGACTGGACCCCCAGGGCACGTGCAAAACGCCTACGCTAAGGATAGAGTTTCCCTGGTTCCTTTGAGAGAAACTGTACTGGATTTCTAATATCAGTCATATCACCACTTTAATGTCACCACTAAATAAAGAAAATGGCAATTTCGGGCAATTTTAGACATCAAGAAAAGCAAATCAAAGCAAAAGCAGCAACACAAAAGAACAAAAATATAACAAAACAACCAAGCAACAAAAAAACCAAAGACACAGAAACTGGAAGAGCAAAATTATAACTAATTTCAGTGAGTGTTCACAAGAGTACTCTGGCATCCAGAGTTGAAAGAAATGCATGAAGTTAGTCTAACTGATCATTGATCATGTGAGTGTGATTGGCTGTCTGTCTCTTTGTGTTAGCCCTGATTGATTGGTGACCTGCACACAGTACACCCCTCCTCTTGCCCTGTGGCAGCTGGGATAGTCCAATCCTGGAGGTTGCTGCTTGGACAAAGTACATAATTATAAATATGTGCACGTGATGTTTCAGGCAAACTTGCAAAATTAAATGTGCAAAATATTTTTATTCATATTTTAAAAATATGAATCATTTTCAGGCATGAATAAAAACAAATAAACAAACAAACAAACAAACAAACAAAACCCTTGAAGGTCCTCAAAGCCATTGAACCTGTGAAAATACTGAGCATGAGTAGAAAATTTTAAGCCAATTCCAAAATCAAAGTAAAATCATTGTTAAACCCCTGAAGAAATCATCGTTCCCTGTAAGCAGAGTGTTTTAATACCTTTGTTCATCCCTTTTCTAATTATGGCAAACATGTCTGTCATGCAGTAAAAGTGCAGTTGACTTATCTGATCTTGTTTTATTTCTCATGTGGAAGTGACACATTCAGTGCACCACCAGCAGGACGATTTTCAAACGGTGTGTTTTGAAATCTGAATTCAAAGATCAAAAGCGTGTTCCCATCAGTGGTTAGAGGCAACTACTGACCTCGTGTCCAATCCAATCTGTCAGCTGTCAAATGAAAACCATTCCTTCTTTAAAGTACTCTGCACATTATGCCTATAGTGTGTAAGCCACTTTTTCATTGCAGTCACAAGAACATTGTGTTTGAACCTCATCGGGAAAAGTGGGGGCTTTTGTTAGCAGGCTTGTCACGTTATCTATTCAGGACAGTAACACATCGAGCTGCCTGCATTTGTTCTTGTGGTATGGATTTTGCTTGGATTTGTGAAGTTGCTGTCCAGGGTACTGCTTCAATCCTCGCCACGAGGAAGCTGCAGAGCAAGGCAAGTAGGTGAAGAAATGTATAGGATGTGAGGTGCAGGATGAAGCAGATTATTTGAAAGTTATGCTGCCTGCTGTGAAATATATATGAAGGCTTTGAAAGCATAGATCCATGTCAAGGCTGTGCACATATTCATAGTACTTTTTTTTCTCTTACTGAGCACCCAAAGAGCCTCTGCATTCCTCACCACTCACACGTTCACGCACATATTTATACTACAGTTTAATCGCTGCACTTTATCATGCACAAACTTACACTTTTGGTGGAAAAATGCAAAAAACTTAATGTTTAATAAAAACATAGGGTAAAAGATATTAAATGTATTCACTTGTTCTGCACTTTTTCCACATTGTGTCATGTTACAACCTTATTCCAAAAAGGATGAAATTAATTTATTCATTTCAAAATCCTACACACAATACCAGATAACAATGAAAGTTAACAAATTCTTTAAGACCAAAAACCAAAGATATAACATGTACAAAAGTATTCACAGCCTTTGTCATGATACATTTGCCCCTGATCACTGCATGATAGGGGTCCAACAGCGTTACTTTCAGTTGATTGGGCATCATTTGGAAATGCACAAATCTGTCTGTATAAGGTCTTAAAGTTGACGTGTCATGTCAGAACACAAACCAGGCCTGGGAATTGTCTATCAACTGAGACAGGATCATATCAATGCACAGATCTGATAGATCTGATAGATACATACAGAAAAAGATACAGAAAAAATTCTGTAGCATTGTCCCAGTGAGCACAATGCCCTCCATCATTTGGTAAAGGAAGAAGTTTGAAACCAGCAGGACTATTCCTGTAGCCTGCTGCCAGGCCAATCTGAGCAATCAGGACAGACGGACCTTAGTCAGGGAGGTGACCAAGAACCCACTGGCCACTCTGACAGAGCTCTAGTGTGGCTCTGTGGAAAGAGGTGAAAGTTCTAGAAGGACAGCCATTTCTGCAGCACTACACCAATCAGGCCTGTATGATAGAGTGGCCACACAGAAGCCACTTTTCAGTAAAAGTCACATGACAGCCCATCTGGAGTTTGCCAAACAAAAATCCTCTGGTCTCATGTCTGGAGGAAACCAGGCACTGGACTGGGGTGAAGATTTATGACAATGACCATTTTGTTACTGTCCACGAGTGGCCCAGTCAGAACGGACTGGAACCCGAATGAACATCTCTGAAAATGGCTGTGCACTAATGCTCTGACCTGATGAAACTTGAGAGATTCTGCAAAGACGAATGGGAAAAACTTCCCAAAAAAGTGAGCCAAGCTTGTAGCATCATACTCAAAAAAAAAAAACAACTTGATGCTGTAATTGCTGCCAAGCATGTTTCAACACGGTATTCAGCGAAGGCAGTTGAATTTTGAGGTGAAAAATGAATGAAAAGCAATGAAATGCTTTCATTTTAATTTTATTCATCTGATAGATTTCAATTTGTTGCAAACTGAATAAACCACTAGCAGACAGGAGCCCAAAAATGTATTTTGGGTGATAAATATATTGCACTCTATCATCTGAGGGTAAGAGAATTTACTTTTATGTCCCAGGTGTGTGGGAGCTATTCCAGAGTCGACTTCTTTAGTTTTTTTTTTCAAAAAATGATCTACACAGAATAAATGACGGTGAAATAGAAACTACTAATTTACATCATCGCCCAGCCACTCTCAAAATAAGCTTGGGAACACATGAACATTTCAGATACTGGAGACTAAATGTGTCCCTTCCTTTTTCAAGAAATGCAGACGCATTCGGCTTTAAATGAAAATGAGCACATCTCTCTCTCTATGCTATGGGAAGGCGCCAAAACTCTAAGGAGGGAGAAAATAATATCCTCCAGGACAAAAAAAACAAAAGCCTGAGGAACAAAAGAACCTTGAAACTAGTATAATTAACAGAATACAAAGAGAGAATGAAGAAAAGACAGAAAACTTTCAAATTACTGCAAAAAGTCAAAGAGACTCTAGATGAGCTACTTACAAGGCTGAGATTCACAGGCAGAAAATGAAATCATGGAGAGATGCTTTCATAACAGTAATAAAGGAGCAGAAAGACTCTGATACTATGCACAAACCTGTTAGTCTTCTGTGTGTGAAGCACTCTAGACAAAATAATGCAGAAGTATATGAAAAAAAGTTAAGTCAGACGTCATGGGGAAATCAATATTGGAAGGGCACTAAAAATATGCAGCCAGTAGCCACTGTGGGTAGATCAGCTTAGATGCGGAGAAATCATTTGATAGGGTGGACAGGGTACATCTGCAGCATACATTATTAAACACAGGGTTTGATGCAAAGTTTGTCAGATATATTGTGTTGCTTTACGAAGACCCTAAGCCCAGAGTTAGGTTTAATGTCTACTGCTCAGAATTTTTTAAGCTCAAGGGAGGGACAGGAGAGGGAGACACGCTGTCTCTGGTGTTATTCACTCTTAAAAAGCATCAGGCAGTATCCAAAGACTCATTGGTGGAAAAAGGGATTCAACATAAGATAGCTCTATTTGATGATTATTTATTACTATTTATATTATTTATACAAAATCCTCTGTCTTCAGTCCCCATGCTTTTGAACTTCCTTCACTTCTATAGTCCAATTTTAGGCATCAAAGTTAATCAGAGCAAATTTGAGGTAATGATCCTTATCAGAATCTGGAGGCAGTTACAATTGTGCAATTACACCAACATCTAGCTTTACACAATTATTTGACTCAAATTACTGAAAAAAAAAGTATTAAAATAAATAACAGAAAATTTAACAAGATGGGAGTTTCTTCCACCATCTCTGTTTGGAAAAACTGAAACTGTGAAAATACATTTCACAGCCCAGGTTGCTATACTTGTTTCATTCCTTACTTGTATGGATCATCCCCTTGTCTACTTTTTGCCTTGTTACATGAAGTTAAATCCAAATATGTTGAGCAGAGCAAAAAAAAAAAAAAACATAGAGTAAGATTATAAAAACTGTGCTGACCAAAGGAGAAGGGAGATCTGTCTCCCCCAAACCTAAAGGAATCATTACTGAGCAGCTCAGCTTTCTGCTGCAACTCAGTGGATTTGCAATGATCAAGAGACGTGTTTGGTTCAGACAGAACAGAAATCTGTACAGTACTTCTCTGTCAGCCCTGCTGTTCCTGGATGGAAAACCTTGGAATAAAGTCAAAATAAAAATGGATGAGGCAAACCCTACAGATATGTACTACGGTCAGGAGCAGTGTGAGCAGAGCACTGTCTTTGTCATTGTTCTGGGTCATTTTTACCCAGCATTCTCAGTTTCTTGTGCTTTGGTATTATGGTTTGTTCTGATTCTCTAGTTGTGCTGTTTTGAATTATCCTGTTATATTCTGGTTGAGAGTTTAGTTCTTAGATTTTGTTCTTGTGCCCTCATTTTTAATGTAGGTTTAGTTCAGAGTCAAGTCTGTGCCTGTCATGTTTCCTGTTTTACTTTGAAAGTCCATACCTCATGTCTAGTTTTGCTTCCCCTGTCTCGTTAAGTCTGATTTCTCCCAGCTGTGTCTCCCATCCCCTCGTTATCCCTCTGTGTATTTAAGCCCTGTGTTTCTCTTTGTCAGTGTTGCGATCTCCCTCATACATGTGTCATGGTCCTGGGTCATTTTGACCCAGTGTTCTTAGTTTTCCTGTGGTTTTATATTTTGTTCTTTATGTTCTTAGGATGGTTTGGTACTTGGATTCCCCCTGTGTCCATGCTTATATTGTGGTGTTTGTTCTGGTACTGTGTTCCCATCCTTTGTGTTCTGTTCTCCTCATCCCCTCGTGTATTCATTCTTGTTCTCTGCCTCTCTCTCCGCACTGTGTTGTGTTTAAGGTCCACATCTTGGTGTCAGTATTTTCAGTTTCGTGTCCTCCCCGCTCTGTCATGAGTGACTGTCCTCAGCTGTGTTCCCCGTGTGTTCCCACTTCCCTCATTACCTTCTGTGTATTTATGTCAGAGTATCCCTTTGTTCCGTGTTGCGTCGTCCCTCTAGGTTGTGTGCATTCCCTCGTGTCTTCCCAGTGCCTCAGCTTTAGTTTCTCCCAGTATAGTTGTGTATGACCTTTTGTGCCACTCTGCAATAAAGCAGCTTTTGAGTTTAATTCTTGCGTGGTGAGTTTTGCGTTTGGGTCCTTCTCCTGCCTGCACACAGCCACCTCATGACAGAACGACGCAACCACGAAATGGACCCAGCAGGCTCCGCCCGTGAGGAAGACATTCTCCGTGTACAGAGTCTGGTTAAACGAATAACCCTCGCCTCGGACTCACGGACAATTTCCGTCCGGACTTAATGCCATAAGGGCAATAATCGAGGGAAACCCTTTTCTTCGCCAGCTCACCTGCTATGAGGGCTTTATTGATGAACTGAGCCGAGCCAAGGAGGCGTTACAAGCTCGTGAGCTGGCAGACAGCGTCTGTTTCCGGGATTCCACACCACAGAGACAGCAGACGGAGATCTCCGCCAGGCAGCCGCCGCAGCAGCAGCGAACAAAGCACGCCGCGACGGTATCGCACCAGCAGACGGGCTCTCGGTATCGCAACAGCGGCTGCTACAACGAGAGGGTTTTTCGCCGCCGCTGCCGTGGAGCCCTTCTCCTTCCCCTCTCAGCTCTGACCGTCACTCTCCCGCTGCTTTCCTAGCAGCGATGTGGTCGGAGGATGAAGAGGAGACTGTCACCCCTGCATCATCACCGGTTTTCCCCGTCACCTCCGTTCCCTCATCAAGGAGGAGACGCCGTCCACGTCGTCGCCGGTCCTCTCCTCAGCCGGATTCCGGGATTTCTGAGCAGTCGGCTGGGGTGAGTGACAAAGACACTCTTTCTGTTCACTCTGAGGCTAGTTCTCATTACTCTGAATGCAGTGATGCAAACTCTGTGACTCTTGCCTCAGGCTCTAAAGGCTCACAATCTGTAAATATTGAATCCGAACCTGAACTTCTTATGAACTGTTGTACTGCCCAGAGGGTCAACTCAGAGACCGTTTCTCCTACGTTTGGACTCATATTTGAGAAAGATTATCCTTCGTTTGTGTTCCCTGGGGCTGAAAACTTGAAGTTAGCATTTCCCGAGTTAGAGACACCTGTTTCTGTGCCCTTTACCTGTGTGTCTGCTAAGGATGATTGTTTTGCAGTTAAGCTCACCACTGGGGCTTTAAAACTTGCCTCCTTAGATGTTAAAGCAGTAAAATCCAAGACTGTAAATGTTCCTGTGATAGCTCGACCCCAGCTCGTTGCTTCTGAGCCATCACCCCAGGGAAAGTCCATTCTAACGTATTTACTGATTCGAATGTTCTTGAGTCAGGGGCTCTACACCACCACTGTTTCCTCTGGGTTTACTGCTTCCAGCGATCCGGAGGTAAAAGACTTCGTTTCATCTGCCTCTCCGGTGCACAAAACTATGTTTACATCGGCTATTAACCCCTCCTCTGACAGTATAAGCATGGTTAGCTCCGAAGAAAGTAGCTCTAAGACTGTTGGTGCATCAGCTGATCACATTTCTCTAGAGTCTTTAAACACTGAAGGTGGTGCTTTAGTGCCTGTAAGCTACAGCTTTAGCACACTTAACGCTACGAAGTCAGAGCGCTGTTCCTCATCCGCTCACTCGGGCAGGGAATCAATCCCTTGCAGACTCTTCCTTCTAGGCCCACCTCGCAGGCCCCTTGTATTCAAGGGATAGCTGCGGCCCAGCACTCCCCTGCACCTATCTCAGTTCCCCAGGTGAGGGAGGCTGGTGCCCACCTGGTCCCTGTTCCGGTTTCCGGGTCTGCTGAGGCTCTGCTGGTCCCTGCACCCGTATCAGCTCCTCGGGTGGGGACAGCAGCCGCCCAGTCCCTGCCGAAACGTGTGCCAGCCGCTGAGGTGAGGCCCGCCAGGACCCAGCCGATCTCTGCACCTGTACCTACTCCTCAGGTGGGAGCGACTGGTGTCCAGCAGGTGCCTGCACCTTTCCTCTGCATTGCAGGCTCAGGGGAAACCGACACCACCACCTGTCCTACATCCACTCCCACAACCATCATTACATTCAGCTGCACAGGATGCTCCTCAGTCAGTCAGTCAGCCTTCTCCTCAGTGTACAGCCCAGCCTCCTGAAGCTCACTTAGCTGCCCAGCCTCCTGTGTCCCTCGCACCTCAGTCGCCTACTCCGCCACTAGCTCTGTTTTCACCTCAGTTGCCACCAGTTCGGTTCCCGTAGCACTTCAGTCTCCCTCAGTTCGGTCATCTACTCAACCACCAACTCCACTCTCACCACAACTGCCACTACAAACTCCAGCTCAGTTATTAGCTCAGCCACCTGTTCAGTCACTGCCATCCTCTGCTGAAAGCTCTTGTGTGCTCACTCAGCCAGTTAAGGACAGCATCGTGCTGACAAAGCTTGGACAGACTGTTTGCACTGCACAGCCCCAGCCGTTGCACCCTAAGCCGGCTGCGTGCCTGTGTGCCGCTACAATTAGCGTCCGCTGAGCCAGGGGTCTCCGCACCTGCTGGCTCTGCACCCATCTCCGCTGGGGGTTCAGGTGGACCTCTCCAGCCGCTCCTCGTCTCCGCTGGGGGTTCAGGTGGACCTCTCCAGCCGCTCCTTGTCTCCGCTGGCGGCTCAGGTCAGCCCGGCCAGCCCCTCCTCGTCTCCGCTGGCGGCTCAGGTCAGCCCGGCCAGCCCCTCCTCGCCTCCGCTGGCGGCTCAGGTCAGCCCGGCCAGCCCCTCCTCGTCTCCGCTGGCGGCTCAGGTCAGCCCGGCCAGCCCCTCCTCGTCTCCGCTGGAGGGTACGAGGGATCCGTCCAGCCTGCAGCGCCTCCGTCTCCGGCTCTCACGCCGCCGCCAGCTGCAGCCTCATCATCCTCGCCAGCTGCAGCCTCATCATCCTCGCCAGCTGCAGCCTCATCATCCTCGCCAGCTGCAGCCTCATCCTTGCCAGCTGCAGCCCCCGAGTCTTCATCCTCGCCCGGCCCGGCTTCGTCTTCGGCCTCTGCAGCGCCTACGCCGTCGCCTGGTCCAGCTCCAGCTTCGTCGCCTGGTCCAGCTCCAGCTTCGTCGCCTGGTCCAGCTCCAGCTCCAGCTTCGTCGCCTGGTCCAGCTCCAGCTCCAGCTTCGTCGCCTGGTCCAGCTCCAGCTCCAGCTTCGTCGCCTGGTCCAGCTCCAGCTCCAGCTTCGTCGCCTGGTCCAGCTCCAGCTCCGTCTTCTGCCTCGCCTGGTCCTGTGGTTGCCAAGCCACCGCTTCGTCGACGTCCGGCTCAGCCTGCTAAACGTCGTCCACGCCTGGTTTGGCGTCAGCGGCCACCTTCCAGGCCGCTGACTGGACGTCGTTGCCGTCATGGATGACCCCCGGACCCGCTTCGTCCACATCGTCGCCGCCGCCGTCTCCCACGCGGTCGGCCTCCGGACCCGCTCTGCCGCCGCCGCCGTCTCCCACGCGGTCGGCCTCCGGACCCGCTCTGCCGCCGCCGGTGCCTCCCGCCCGGCCGGCCCCCTGAACCGTTTACTGGACTCTTGGGCCGTTGTCCTCCAGGCCGGCCCCCTGAACCTTTTCGAGACTGTTGCCTGGGCCTCTGCGCCTTTCGTGGGCCCTTTTGTCTGTTTTCTTTTGGACTGTTCCTGGGCCTCAGTGCTGTTGTTTTGTTCTGTTTTGGACTTTGTTCCCTGTGTTTTGGTTTTTGGCTCCTTGTGTTTTTTTGTTTCTGTCCCTCCGTCCTGTTCCCCGCCGCCCGCCCTGGTTGGGTTGTTTTTGTTTTGGTGTTTCGGTTTGGGCTGTCTGGAGCCAGCCCTTGAGGGGTGCTGTCATGGTCCTGGGTCATTTTGACCCAGTGTTCTTAGTTTTCCTGTGGTTTTATATTTTGTTCTTTATGTTCTTAGGATGGTTTGGTACTTGGATTCCCCTGTGTCCATGCTTATATTGTGGTGTTTGTTCTGGTACTGTGTTCCCATCCTTTGTGTTCTGTTCTCCTCATCCCCTCGTGTATTCATTCTTGTTCTCTGCCTCTCTCTCCGCACTGTGTTGTGTTTAAGGTCCACATCTTGGTGTCAGTATTTTCAGTTTCGTGTCCTCCCCGCTCTGTCATGAGTGACTGTCCTCAGCTGTGTTCCCCGTGTGTTCCCACTTCCCTCATTACCTTCTGTGTATTTATGTCAGAGTATCCCTTTGTTCCGTGTTGCGTCGTCCCTCTAGGTTGTGTGCATTCCCTCGTGTCTTCCCAGTGCCTCAGCTTTAGTTTCTCCCAGTATAGTTGTGTATGACCTTTTGTGCCACTCTGCAATAAAGCAGCTTTTGAGTTTAATTCTTGCGTGGTGAGTTTTGCGTTTGGGTCCTTCTCCTGCCTGCACACAGCCACCTCATGACAACATGTCTGTGGTTTTTGCCTGCCAGGCCTGCCAAGTTTAGTTTCTCCTATTGTCCATCAATAAAGCTGCCTTTTGAGTTTAAGTTTGCTCCTGCGTTTGGGTCCTTTCCTGCCTCCCTGCACACAGACCATGACAGTCTTTATCACCAGCTTTGTTGATCACTGGTTTCACAGAGTTCCTTCCACCTTTGTGAAAAGTATGGATTCAGACTGGGACAATCTAAAGACCTCAGGACAATAAATCTACTGTTTGACAGCTGCACGATGAAATTATTTAGACAGTTACAAAACCATTCATCCATTCATTTTCTTCCTCTATTCTAATTCAGGGTTACAGGGAGCCTATTCCAGCTACCATGGGGCGAGAAGCAGTGTACAACAGGTCTCCAGCCTGTCACAGTGCTAACACAGAGAGACAGGACAACTGTTTTGTTACTGTAAAAAGTTATTGAAAAACATTTGCTGAATGAGAATCATATGTTACACATCTACAGGACCATAAATGGCTTGAAAGAAAATGCCCTCGATATAAAAGAAAAGTGGGTGCTTGAATTTGCCAAGAAGATCATAACTGGTGACTGGAGGAAAATATCACCACCGACACTGATCGAGTGGTTGTGTAGACTGAAACAAATGTACATGCAAAGCTGCAAATGAGCATGGATACACTCATTTATACATTTTTCTGTACATTTTCTCATTTTTCTACATGC